>NW_028301615.1:5000000-5151515 GCF_987345545.1 Pholcus phalangioides | reverse complement strand
TTTGTGTTTTTTCATTTGTACTGTTAAAATATTTTTAGAATAGCAATAGAATGGCACAAATATTCTTTCTTTTCCTTTTCCGAGAAACATCAAAATGAAATGAAAATAAGAAAGAAACCCGCTTCTTTATGGTGAGATGAAATATGCCTCTTCATGAAAGTTTGAACAATTATCCTGCGTCTATTGTCCTCTGCCGCCTAACATGTATATGCTAAACGTCGGCTTTTTTTCCGCGTTCGCCAGAGATGCCAAAGCCTCCTGAACACTTCTAGGAAGCTTTGGAGATGCCAGAGTTCCTCACAGGTACAGAGCCTGGGCGTCTTTCTCGGGTCCAGTCAATACCTCCTATAGATACGTATCTCCTCGTGTAGGTATTGGTATATATGAGGTATTGGTCGAGTCAGCGTTTTCTTAACGAGTGAAAAAAAAAAGAATTCATCTATGAAATTTACTTAAATCACCCCCTGAAGTCAAAACGACCGTTTCGGAACATATGGTCACTGTTCACTTTGAACCTTTGACAAGTAATGGATTGCTCTTTACAGACAAGAGAGATCGACACCCCGAAAAGCTAAAAAATATAAATAGTTAAAATGGTAATTTTCTTTTCCGCTTCTTCTCTTATCCTCACTTTGTTGCGGTATGACATATACCCTTCTCGAGAGATCAGTGTTCTTTGCAAGTCCGAAAAAAAATATATACACTTCTGGCCACCCAAATTGCAACACCAAGAAAGACAAGAAATATCGCAACAATATTTATTTTGTAGATAACATGTTGACCAAGCATCAAATGATTAAATTTATAGACTTCTGTGAAGTGTGGTTCCTGCCAAAATAAGTAGCCAGAGTAGCCGCCATTGTTGGAGATCACCGCTGCCACACGCCTCTGCATTGATTCAAAGAGACTTTGGATGTGTTCTTGGGGTACAGCAGACCAAGCAGCTTCCACGCGTTGCCAAAGTTGATCAGGTGTGGCAGCTGGGGATGTAATCTGGGTCAATCGTTGAGCAACCATGGACCACATGTTTTCTATCGGCGAAAGATCCGGAGAGCGAGCTGGCCAGGGAAGCAATTCAATCTGGCGATTGACAAAGAAGGTAAGGAAGGACAACTGGCTCCAACACCTCGGTGTAGCGCTGGCTTTTTAAAGTACCGGCAATGCGTACTAGAGGAGTGCGAGAGTGATATCCAATACCGCCCTATACCATAATACCCGGTGCAGGACCAGTGTGGCGGTGCGTTCAGCATCCTCTCTCCACGGTGTCTCCAGACTCAAATCCGACCATCGTGGTGTTGCAGACAGAAGCGTGACTCGTCAGTAAAAACAATTTTATTCCATTGTGCCGTCCACATCCTTCTTTCATCACACCATTGGCGGCGGACACGTCTGTGGTTCTGCGTCAAGGGTAGACGAAGCAATGGACCTCTTGCGGACAGACCACTCTGCTGTAAACGGCGTCGAATGGTACGCGCAGACACTGGATGATGCGGTACAGACTGAATGTGCTGTGCTATGGTTCGTGATGTGGCTGAGCGATCCGTCACTGCCATATGCACCATACGCCTGTCATCACGTGAAGTGGTGCACTGAGGTGGATGCGATCGAACACGTCGGTCCGTCGTACCCTCCTGCATCCAACGATCATATATCCGCATTACAGTTGTTTGGTTTCGTCCAACACGACTACCGATTTCCCTGAAAGATAATCCACAATCTCGGTAGGCCACTATCCTTACTCTGTCGAACTCGGATACTTGATCAAAAGATGATCGTTGTTTTCTACGAGGCATAATTGATCGTTTTTTTTAAAAAACCACAAGAAAAACACAATTGCCGTACTTCAAATCGTCGAAATCTCCAAGCCTTAAATAGCGCTTTGAAGTGGCGCCACAGGCGCGCGTGATGTGCGTCTGCGCTGAAATTCTAATCATTTGCATATCTCACCTCCGCTAATGCATGGTGTAAATTTCATATTATTTGCATGCTTCCTTCAGGGTGTTGCATTTACGGTGGCCAGCAGTGTAGTTTTATGCATTTATATGCTTTAACGACAAAAAATGCTAAAATATGCAATTGCATATGCTCATATGCATTTGCATATAATCTGGGCTCTAATAATAACTAATCTCAAGTTATAGAGATTATTTGTAATAACATGTATTATAACTAATATTCTTGAGAATACGTTCTCTGGAACAGGATTGCTATTATAAATAACTGAAGAATATTCTCTGGAAGGACTATTATAAATGACTTGAGAATAATTCTTATTATTTTCGATTAGAATATTCCCCAGTAATTTATAAAGTATTCCCTCCAGAGAATATTCTCAAAAGTAATATAACTATATTATAACAGGAGAATATTCTCAAGTAGTAGGCCTATAATAGTAGTCCGTCCAGAGAATATTCCTTCTCAAGAATTTTACATCTCTAAAATTATTAGAGAATATTCTTATCAAAGGTAATGAGAATTATTCTCAAGTTATTTATAGAGATTTATTATAATACATGTATATATTGATTTTCTGTGTGTGTGTATGTTCTCTATCAAATCTACAACTTTAGATCGATTGTCACCAAATTTTGCCTATATACCAAATGGGACCAGACTTGAACGATGGGCAATTTAAAATTTCATCAGAGCAGCGCAAATCCCGAAATGGGCAAAAAAACTGTCGTTCAATAATGGTTTCTCTGCCTCAACAATTATTTTCGGAACGTTTACTTTGGTTACCGTGGTTCCGTAGCAGTGCATTTCAGATGTGTATGGGTTATTCCCAAAAAAAGTGTACAAACTGTTTTGGAGACTTTGTAATTTTTTTTACAAAATTTCAGAGCACTCTGGTGATAATTTAAATTTTTTTTCTAGTTCTTCAGTTAATTCTCTGTCATGCAGTGTTTCTTAATTTGTTTCAGATGGTATATAATTTTTTTTAAAAATCATTGTTTGTAGCAAAACGTCAAAATCTGACTGTCCCAGCTTCAAAAAAATGTTAAACAAAGAGACTTGGTGCAAACCTGGAATTTTTTTTTAGAAAACTTGGAATCACATTTTATATATGTGCCATAGATTAATAAAACTGACAATAAAAATTTTTCTCAATTTATTTCTTATGAAAACTATTTTTTTTGTTTATGTCCCGAAGTTTTTCCCATTTTAAAATGTCCACTCTGTTACGGTTATTTAGGAAATATATTTTTATACCAGATTAAATCTGATAACACTTTTGAGCTCATTGAAAGGTTTACTTTAAATGCGTGATCAACAATTTTGGATTTGACTTTTGCAAAATGACTTAATATTCACGTTATGTCTTTAGTACACAATTTTTCTCTGTCAGATGTCCACTCTTGTTATGTCATTATCATAAATAATTAGGATTTTTTTTCATCAATATCAGCATCTAGTCATAGCACATGGAGATATGCTTCAAAATATAATAAAAGTTTTCACAAGTCATTTAAATTTATAATGAAAAAAAAATAATTTAGGCTAATTTGTCCACTCTGTTACGTGTCCACTGTTACGTCTTCCAAAAACTCAACCAACGCAACAGAATGGAAACTATATGTGTGATTTAAAGTAAAGTATTCTTAGTTAAGAGGTTTTGAAGTTTTAAGTTAAATTTAATAAGTTATCTATTCAATTTAAACCCTTTACAACATTCTCCCCATCTCATATTTTTTCAGTTAAATACGAAAATTAAATAGTAAAGATCGTCAAAATCACTGCCAGGCACAGATCCAGGGAGATTTGACATAAGGGGCATTTTAGTATGAATAAAGGTTGTTATATGACAATATGGCAATACATTCTGTATTTTAAAGGGACCACAATTATTTCCCTATAAAATTATTTAAATTATTTTTGTTTCCTGGCTCTATCCCCCCACCCCAAGTCTCACTGGATATACTCGGGATCACTAATGTGAGAGACATAAACGTGAGATTTATACCAACATCAAATTGCCATTCAATTTCAACAAAAAATTTTGTTGGAAAAGAAAGTTGGAAATAGGTAAACACATGCTTATATATGTTTGCAGCACAATAATTTGAAATATAAATTGATTGCACTATATAAACTGAGATTAATCCAAACAACATCTGAAATCATAGTTGATGATATCACGTGTAGCAGAGAGTCTAAATCTTGTATGTATGGCAAATGTTTGAATTGCCATGACAAGATGGTATCCATGAATGCAATTTCTAAATCGCTGGATGAGAATAGCACTGTACAGTGTGTAGAATGGCATCGCAAACAAGAAAAAGTGGAAAAGAATAGTAAAATGAGACGTTACAAAAATAACAAAAGAGCAGAGATTGTGGAACCTAACAGACTTAATCAAGGTTTTTCAAAAAGAAATTAAATTGTTCAAGAAATACATTTTTAATATTCAACACCAATATAGGGCTTACCAAATGTGTTTTAGAAACATACAAAAACATGAAGCTGTTCTTCATGTGTATTTCAGTGAAAATTATAATTGCAAATTATCTGAAGGAGTGTAAAGTCATCATTTCGGTGGGTCAAGAAATCAAATATGTCTTCATACCTGTGTGCTGTATGTTGCGGAATGTGAGAAGTCAATTTCGTCATGCTCAGTGTCACCAAATTTTGAGCATGGATCATCTATTTGGGCTCGTGTGGAACCGATTTTGAAAGCGATGAAAGAAGAATATGAAATAAATGTGGTTCACTTTTTTTTCTGATGGATCTTGTACTCAGTACAAACAAAAGAAAAATTTTTACTTATTGGACAAATAGGTCTCAAAATATTTCAAGTGGTTTACTTGGAATTTTCTTGAAGCAAACCATGGAAAAGGAGCGGTTGATGGTGATAGTGATATATTGAAAAGGACAGCTGATAGCATGTGGGAATGGCATCAGATACTACTCAGTTTTTCACAATTCTCAAAGATGCCACCAATATAAAATTGTATGAAATCAAAAATGAAGAAATAAAAGGTATAAAAAAAATTATCCTAAATGATATACCTGTGCTGAAAGGCACTATGGCAGGCCACCAAATAGTAGCAACTGGCAATGGATTGTTGCAATACAGAGATGTTTCTTGCTTTTGTGAATGAAATGTTAATCTCTGTGAATGCTACGAAAAGTGAACTTACTCTTGCCAAAGAAGTATAAAACTGGAAGTTCCATAACCGATTTCAGAGTTTGAATCTCTGGAAAATGACACACAAGAAAATAGTGAAAACTATGCTATCGATTCCAAAGAAAATAAATAGCAATGAAGAAATGTCAACTGGTCTAATTAAAGCATGTGTTCGTATGCTCATGAAATTTGATTCTGGTGGTGTATATAAATCTACATACCGATATGTTGTTGTAGCCCAAAATGACATCGAAGATGATGGTGGAGGTCAAAGTTATATGTGCTTCAAAACTATGAATGATGCTAGGAAGTTGTTCAGAGCTGATGACAAAGATATCTCTTACATCCACTTTGACCAGAGCCAAAATTGAAACCACGAGGGGGGGGGGGTAAGTGTGTGTGTTTTGAATTTCCTCATAGCGTGGATGTTTTTCAGATGTCATAGAGGAGTCTCTGGGATACCTTTCATATTGTCTATATAATTGTTGAAAAAATAAGTGTGTTTAGAATAATTGTGATTGCTTACTCCAAGTTAAACAGTTCTGTCCACTCTGTTACAGGAAGCATTTTTGCAGTTCACAGGTAAAAAAATTAAAAAACACTTCAAACTAAGATGTTAAATTATAAGTTATCAACCCATTGTCTGCCAGAAATAAAAAAAAATAATTTTAAGTAGTTGAAAAAAAATGTAAAAAATAAACTTTTCTATGTGCTATTGTGAAAAAGTCATGAAAAACTATCAAAACGACAGAAAAAAAAGTCGAATTTTTTTTAAAACTATTTTTTTTCAGCCCATTTGTAAGAAATAAGCTGATTTAATTATTTTAATGAGTAAAAACAGCAGAAATAATATTTTTTTAAAGCGATATTTGTTTTTGTAACAGAGTGGACAAAATCCATCATTTTCAGTCATAAAACCCAAAAAATAAGATATTATTACAAAATAAAGGTGAAAAATATTTATGAAATATTAAACTTCAAGTCATTGGCTATAATTTGAGATTAGTTTTGTTTTGAAAATTCAACTTTGAATTTTTCATCTCAAAAATGTGGAATGTACACTTTTTTTGGAATGACCCGTATATGCCTTTACAATGGTTTGTCGCTTCTTCAATGTGTATAATGTTTATGCCTTTATAATGGTTTGCCATCTTTTCAATCCTCTCAGTAATGAGAGCTTTTTGAATAGACACCATCATCAGCATCCCTTTGATGGTAAGGCAAAGGATGATCCCTAAAGAAATCAGTGTTAAAATTGCTGATTTTACTGTAGAAATGCAGAAATTTATTGGAGTTTTCTGACAAAATTTTAAAAATTGTATTGAATTCTCAATTTTTGAAATATTAAGTTCACTTAGGATACGAAGCCCAGAAAATTAAATATGAAGTAATTAGCCGGACCTACTTTTGAGTTGGATATGACATTGACTTCAACTGTTTATCATTAATGTCAATGATTGTTTATCATTTACAATTAATGTCTCTGTATTGTCTTTTAATATTCACCTGCATAAATTCATATAGTTTAGGATGTTTTAAAATTAGATATGGGCCCGTAAAGTACATCAAAGAAATTCCACAGCTTTAATTAAGTATTTTTTGAAGCCGAAACAGGCAGATGCATAACTTGAAGTTCGGGGGTGGGGGGGGAATCTAAATACATACCACACCCCCTAAAAAGGAAAAAAATATTAATTTCTATGTTTCTTTTAATCTAGATTTGTTTCTTTCATGAGTCGCTCGAGAAGTCCTCATATTGGTTACCTTAGACACGGTTTGCATGTCCCTTTAAGAACGTGATCCAAAAAGCTTCATTGAAGAAAACCTGGGCAGCGCCGGGTATTATAGCTAGTTACATATATTCTTGAGAATGACTCTCTGGAAGGACTTCTATAACTGGAGAATATTCTCTGAAAGGACTATTATTAATAATGTAAGAATAATTATAAGTTGTTAATAATATTTAAGTTTCGATAATATTTCCCAGTAGTTTATAAAAGTAGTCCTTCCAGAGAATATTTTCGAACATCAAAGTTGGCAAGTTTTTGCTGCAGTGGAAAAAACCGCCGTAAAATCAGCCCCGGCAAAAACAGTTGCCGCCACATTTTTGCCAGTGGCAAAAATTCATAGAATTAAAAAATTAGATTTATCTGTTTCAAACTTTATGAATAATTATAAAGCCTTATACTTATCAATTTCCATAACAAATCTGGATGATGCATATTTTACTTGGATATGTTTTCATATTTTTGGTCGCTCAATATTCATTTTTGTACCATGTGATTTTATAGGTTTAACATGTTTTTTAAGTTTTTAAATTGGAAATAATATTTTGTAATTGAAAAACCAAGCTTGGTATGTCTTGATTAAAAAGAATAATTTTTGCTTTGTTTTTTTCCACTTTTTTGCCACTGCCCGGCAGAAAGGGATTATTGCCGGCAGAAACCCAACCCTGTCATCAAGGATATTATGTATAACTATATTATAAGCTAGCCGTTACTCGCTGCTTCACTCGCGGGAATTTGATAATTCAAAAATTCTTTTGTGAGACCCCTTTATGGAGTGAATTTTGAAAAATCCCTTCTTAGCGAGTATTTGCATCATAAAATGAAGATACTGACCAAATTTCAAATTTATAGTTTCATTGGTTTCGGCGTGGTGATGATGAATCAGTCAGTCAGGATATGTCATTATATATATATTGTTACGATTTATAGCCTAGATCAGTGGTTCTCAACCTTTTTTTGTCCATGGCCCCCTTTCAACCATTTCTCATTCCTGTGGCCCCCTTGCGAACATTAATAATTTTCTACTCCCCCTTCCTTTCTCCCCCCCCCCCTGTTTTCCCATTAGAAGATAGTTATTCAAAAATTGTCTGAAGTATAAATATTTTTGAATTTAATTCGATTAATTTTTAATTTATGAAAATAACGAAAAAGCAAAATAAACATAATAGAATACAGTAAAAATAGAATAAATCCCTTGGGGTCACAAAGGGTCTGTATCATCGTAATGTTACTTTTTGTGAAGTTTATTGTTTTGTGTTTTTCTCAGTTTGATTTGTATGTTTTATGTGTTGTGTCACACAGTCCAATTAAAAAAAAAAATTTAATCAATGTAAACTCTGCGCTTGAAGACGGCACAATGTCATCAAGTTACTGTACTGGATGAAATTTTTATTATTTCCAAATTAGTTTTTTTTGTGTAAAAGATTATGGTTTCATTGAGAAATGTCAGTTGTAGCATCCAAAATACGTATTCTTATAATGATAAAAATCGCAAAAAGTGGTAGCAAGCAGTTTTATTAATTTTATTCTCTTCGTGCGGATAAATGTAGTAATGAGGGAGTAGCCACACAAATGAATCACAATTGAAAAGTTCAACCTTCCAACAATAATACATGTATCAAGGATATAGGTTCATGTTGTAGCCCTACTATAAATTTAAAAAAGAAACTAAAATGCGTGTGAAAATGTTTTTAAATATTTGTTTGAACCATTCACATTCCAGAGAAATCATGTACGCAGTGACAAAACTGTTCGTGTGAACATAATAATGATTCATTATCAGGATTTCAAGCCCATCGGAAAATATAAATAATCAGATTTTCAAATACGAAAATTATCAGTTTGTTGACTTCAATTTCGATACGGTGAAAATCTGATATTTCATTGGATGACAAGCTACCTTCAAGTGGCTTTTTGGTTCATAATGTGACCGCTGTCTCTCAGGCAAACGAAGCAACGTGCGTGTTTGCTTAAACACAACACAATATTTCACATAACACAGTACGTACTATATTTCATATACAGGGCGCATAGGTAACGGAGCATATGTCATTTTACTGGCGAACCATTGGTCTTAGAGGCATACTTTCAGTTGGAAAAAGTATCTGAATAATGTGTAGTACTCAGATATTTGATTCATATTGCCAGGGGTTACAGAGTTATTAAAATAAAAATGTTAACTTTTTATGTGGATACCCTGGGCCCCAAAACCCAACTGGAAAGTTGGTTCCTGGTCTCCGACTAAAAATTCAACGTGTCTAACTTCAAATTTTCACTGAGATATTCCAAGAAAGTTGGAAAAAAACAGCATTAAATGAGGGGAAACCATTTTACCCGCATTGAATGCTGTTTTTTCCCAAATTTCCTCAATTTTCGAATTCACATATCTCGGTGAATATTGCACTTAGAAACATGAAATTAATTTAGTTGGCATCGGGAAAGACAGAGCAACAACTTCTTAATTGGGTTCTTTGGCACACGGGGACGGTATAAAGAGTTGTTTTTTATTTAATTTTATAGCTATACAACCCCTCACAACATGAATGACATATCTGAGTTGGACACGTGATTTGGATACTTTTTCTAGTTGGGTATGTCTCTAAGATTAATGGCTCACCAGTAAAGTGCCATACACCCTGTTACCCATGCAGCCTCCAAATACACGTAAAAAAATAGCTTGAGACGAAATACAGTCAACTCTCATTGTAACAAATACCATTACAATGGGGAAAATATCGTTTTAACGAAAACTTTTCTAATCCCTCGGATAGGTTTACATAGGAACAATATAAAAATATGGAATTCCTTTGTAACGAAATTTCGTTATTACGAAGTGATTTCTCGGGTCTCTTGGAGTTCCGGTCTAATGGAGTTTGACCAAAGCGTATTAATAAAGGGTCTTTAATACGCTTTGGGTTTGACTGTATTTCCCCCCAAAAAAATCGGACATTTTTGTAGTAAAGTAATTGAACTTCAACAATATTTGATCTGAAAAAAGTCCTTTTTATAATGGTTATGTCCTTTTTACTTTTATAAATTTTGGAAGGAAACAAAAGGAAGAAAGGATGGGGAGAAAAAGAAAAATGGTCAAGACGGGCTCGGCTGTGCGTAAATGCCTCGAAATTCCACTTGTGCGCAAAGGGATTAGTGCCTCACTCTCAGTTTTATGACAAAATTTCACATTTATGAGACGTATGACTACGGCACGAGATTAATCTATATATATATAGCTTTCAATATTAAAATATTTCATTCATACGAAGCACAATTTCAATTATTTGACATTTTCATTTTGATTCGAACTCCAAATCTTTGGCATTTAGACATTTCCAGCTATCAAATTCAAGCAGTTTTAGCAGATTGTGTAGACCCGTCGCTGAATTGGTTTTGTATGCTTATTATCAACACTAAAAACCATAAATTTTAGGTTGACAGATACAAAGAGGCGCATTGAGCGGGTTATGGACATTTCAAAGTGAAGACTTAACGTGAGAATTTATTGCACTTTTTGTAGAAATCAGCAGATGCAGTGGGTCTCTAATAAACGGATTTAAATTGCTTTAAATGTAGTCATACACCTTTTTTAAAAAAAATTTCTGATGTCCACAACATTGTTCTTGCAGGATAGGATGAAATTAGTAGGGCAGTGAAAAGGAAGCATTACAGTATCGATTAAAAAAACTTTAAAGATGTGGTGTCAATTTTGGACGAAGTCCCAATACAGGGGCAGCTCGAGCTTACCTGCCGCCCGGGTGCGAAGTCTCATGTGCCGCCCCTACTGGCAACCCTGCCAGGAGTCTGATAGGGATTCGGTGAAGGGCACCTGGAAATATACCTGATTTTTTTTCAGAAGAAAGCCGCACATAATTGTTTACTGTGCAAAATGTGCGTGACCATACGTTTTGAAGTAGAAAATTTTTTGTTCTAGAAAATTTTTTGTTCTAGAATTATTTTACCACTCTTAATAAATGCCAGATAACTTAATCCTTGAAAGAGCACTTATTTTTGTGAGCCATCATCACTTATCCTGTGAAGATGATATTTAACGGGGTAATTTTTATTAAGAAAATTTTTTCAAAGGTGTTTCTGGTATTCCAGGGGCCGGACAAGTGAAAAACCAAAATTTTCCTTTGCCTTCATTTGACTATTGTGGATCAAATTCTGAGTGAGGGTATGGGCCCCTAGGCTGGGATCTTCAGCAGGCCCCCTCCCAGTCAGATTTCTCACGGCCCCTTCTATAGTTAATTTATAGCCTGAAAAAGCCAAAAAAGTATGAGAATTATCCTGGGCTCTTGCGGGGGCCATGGGTGAAGGAAACAAAATGGCCCTTGTAATAGAGTAAACAGGGTGGCACTTTTCCACGCGACCCATTGCGGCCACACGAGGCACCGCTTAAGAGGATGCTAAATCCGGGGTGAATGGGTAAAAAAAAATTCAATTTGCTAAAAAAAAACCAAACTGTCGGCTCTGGAGGGGCGCAAAATCGGAAATGAAGGGCCGAAAAAATGTTTTGTTAAGAATTGTTTGGATACATTGTGAGGGAGGTTCATGACCTTCTAAGGGTAGGGCTGACATATCTCCAGCTTGAGGCACGGAACTAAATCGTTATAACTTTTATTTTTTCACTCTATAAATTAACTGTAGAAGGGCCCCGTGGAAAATCGGGCATGGGCCCCACGAAAGATTCCCTGACGCAGGAGGTAGGGGCTATGGAGGGAGCAATACGTAGGAGGTGCAAAAAATAAGTCCGACACGGGTACAGATTTTGTCTCGAGCCGCCCAGATAGCTTACATTCTTGTTTCTGGTATTACGATCAGAGGCCTTGTCTATTTTCTCAACGTTTCCGTTGTCGAGGTATAGTAGGACTCAAAAGCGTGATGTCGTGAATTTTTACTGTGTTAAATTTTGTTGTCTTAAGTAAAGGCTACGCTGCCGCCCGAGTGCACCACCGCACCCTCGCTTAAGCCGCCCCTGTCCCAATACATTATCACAGCAATGTAGTTTTAAAAAATTTTAAATTTCGCGGGTATTTTTCACCATGTATGATTTGATTTCTTGGAGTTCGTTATAACTGAATTCGACTTTATTTCTTTTTAGCAGAGGTAATGGATTGGCACCCCCTTTCAAAATTCATAAAAAAATACCCCAGAGCAATCATTCTCTATTCGATTTTTATAAATATATTCCCCATCAGACCACTCAGTGCTGGCTGAAGATAGCTTTGTGCTAAACTAGATGGCTATCCATCTGTAATTGCATGAAAACGATGCGTTTTTTTACAAGCTTACATTTTTCCACCCATCTACTTCTTGAATTACATTTACTACCAGCACTCAAAAGAATGTCAATGAATGATCAACAAATCTTTGTCTGTTTTCTTTATGGCAGCCCTCTTTGAATGAAAAGTCTGAACGCACAATCTTCTGTCTTTACAGTTATTCCATTTTGCTTAAACCTCTTCTATAGTTTGTGTCAGGGCCTACTATCACCCCCCAAGTCGTAAAACCACCGAGATTACATGAACCACTTTTTTTTATTTCCTTCCTCATGTTAATGTTACTTGAATGGGGAAAAATTACGAAAAATATATTTTATGCATTTTGTTTGAAATTTAATTTTTTTAGTCACTCTGACTAAAAAAATTTAATGTCACAAATTGGCCGCTGTGGTGGTCGAGTGGTTATAGTGAAGGACTCGCGATGCGAGGATCCGGGTTCGAACCCCACAGTGGTGGTCTGCTGAAGTCTGCTGTGGTTCCCAACTTCAAGGCGCAAATGTGAGCCGATCTCCCTGTTAATAAGTCTCGCCACAGAGAGCAACAGTCCTACAACGATAAATCATTCAATCATAACACTTCACTCATAGTTAGAAAAACTGGTGGCAGATGGCAGCACTACACATAACAAGCATTACAGAGAAACAAAAAACTTCACGTCAGGTTTCACTACACGTACACGCACATTCCCGCATGTACCGATCCGTTGGGGGGGGTGTGGGCGGGGTAGGGGGGTGGTGTAGCAGTAGTAGGTAGGGCCTCCAAAACATGGCTCTCGGGGATCCATGATGTTCTTAAGTCAGCCACCTTGTTGGGCACTTTGCCTGTTGTGGCATTGTATTTGTACTTTGTATTTGTACATTGTATTTGTATAAATTTTTTCGTGGCCCCCCATATCAGTAGCCATGGCTCCCCTTTTGCAAGATTTTCATCCGTGGCCCCCGGTTGAGAACCACTGGCCTAGATGATAGATGGCGCGATTTGTCGATGGCTCTCAGAAATATTGAAATCTGTTGGCAACGGCAGATGATACCGGTTTCGGTTTAGCGCAAGGACATGCGATTGGTGGAAAACGCGGAGGGTTGGCAGGAACATTCCAGAGGGTTCTGCTCCTCCAGACAGTGGCGTCACAAACCTGGTAATATGAAATAGAAATTTTTAGAATATTCTTTTTCTCGAAGTTTCAACCAGAGCTATAAATAGTGAGACGATCAAAAGAGAGAGATTCCAGATTAGAGAGATTTGATGAAAAGTCAGTTGTGTTTGAACTTTGCAAGAAAGTGGTTAGCTCTCTGATTAGCTTGTAAATACGTGTGAATTGCTGTTCTGTAAATCTGTGTTTGCCCGTCGAACCGCTTCTTGTTTTGCAATCTCGAAGTCTTGTGGAAATTATCCAGAGCAATATATATATATAGATAATGACATGTCCTGACTGACATCGTTTTGCACATAAGCAGCATCAGTAAAACTACCATGATAACTCAATTCCCAGCTGTGTTCCACTTCTTCTCACCACAGGGCGTGAGAGAATTTTTAGCTACTGGTTCCTCAGAGTGATGTCGATCAACAGACCATCAATTTCTAATGCTAACCAGTTTGTAATAAAGGCAGGAGAACATCAATATTAGTGATTCTGTAAAAAATCATATTTTTAGAAGCAGAAGCATACAATCGTAATTATTTGCTATAATCATACTAAATACAATAAAATTGTAATGGTTGGAAGATATGACATTATTTTGCATTGAAGACGCATGAATTTTTTTATGAACTTTATTTATTCTTTGAACTTAGTGTTAATTTCATGAAGGAAAATGCATACAGAGCTGTGCTGTAATCCTTGTATTTGGAGGGGGAAGGTAAACTATCTGCAGTCCTCTGAACTACTGGTCGGAAGACCGAAGTTAAGGACAGTGTTCAGTTCGAAACGTGCTGGCCGGGGAAATTAACTGCTACCAGCATCGCGGGTTCAATTATTAATTTGAAGAGCGACAAAAAAACTTAACGTGTTTTTATTTACATCTTTTCAAAGGAACACTCCAAGACTGGACTGGACTCGCCAGCTTGACAAAACTAACTGTTGCCACTCACATGAACAGAAAAATAATAATAATTATAAAAAATATCCGAAAAGCCCATACAAGACTTGACATCCTCCCACCTTAAGTTGTTGGAAAACAACTTAATCCTCATCAAAATCTAAGAACAAACATGATATGCAAAATTGCGACTTCAACTCAAAGGCAAAAAAAATTATTTTCAATTAGTCAAAATAAAAAAAAATGAGACAATTTTCAAAGTTTCAGTCTTGTAGGAGCTTTTACTGTCCTGCCAGACCTAGTCTTCACCTCCTTCATCTTGGACCTTTGAGTATCATCCGCTGAGACTTCTAGGAGGATAAGTCTCTGAACTGGTCTCAGGCATTCACCCTTAGATGTTTTCAGCCGCACCAATCTTTTCACTTGGTCTCTGCCAGGCAATATCTCTGTTACCAGTCCCAATGGCCATTCGATAGATTTTGTTGAATCATTTCCAATGAGCACAATGTCACAGCATTTATCTGCTTGTCATATTTCTTACACTCACCCCTCTGAATCAGAAGCCCCAAATATTCAGATCGAAATATTTTCCGAAGGTCATTTACCAATTGCTGTCGATACTTCATTCTCTTATTAAGACTTTTTTCATCAATTTGATCAACATCAGGCACTCCAGTTTCACAGATGTCTTGCAAGAAACTGTTTGATGATAGCGGAATTAAGCTACTATCCACAGTTGATACATGGGTAAGTGGTCTAGAATTCACTATTGACTCAGTGTCACACAACACAGTCAAAAGTTCTTCATATGACAGAAGAGATCGACCAAGAACCTTTCTCAAAATCTGTTTGGTAACACCAATCAATCGTTCCCAAAAACCACCCCACAAGGCAGCAGTAGGTGGGTTAAAGAACCACTGAATTCTCTTTGTAGTGCTATGTCGGGCAATTTCATCCCAGTCAACCAGTTTCAATTGATTGGAAGCACCCACAAAATTGGTACCGTTATCACAGTAAACAATAGAGGGCCTACCTCTACGTGCAATAAATCTCCGAAAACCTTGCAGGAAAGCCTCAGTAGATAGAGATGATAAAAGTTCAAAATGAACAGCTCGAAATACAGCACAGGTGTATATGCATATCCACGCCTTGATATTTCCCTTCAAGTATAAGGGCCCAGCTGTATCGATTCCAACAATCTCAAAAACACTTGCGTCTTTTATTCTGTTTTCAGGCAGCGAAGATGTTGGAGCAGTCAGTGTCTGTTTGGCATGCCTCAAGCAAACAACACACTTAGCCAAAACAGATCTTACAGTTTTTCTTGCATTCAAAATCCAATAATGTTCTCTTAGAATATTCAACAGCATCTGAGTCCCAGCATGCGAATTCTTCTTATGCTCTGTCATTATTAGTCGCTTTACCACCTTGTGGTCTGAAGGCAAAACGATAGGACTGCGAAAATCAAACGTATCTTTCCTGTAAGTTATCTTGGTTTTCAACCTCAAAAGTCCATCATTATCTGTGAATGGCATTAATGAACTCAATTTCTTTTTGTTCTTTTCATCCAAGAAGTATTCGTTTTGCACAACTTTCAGCAACTTGATTTCTGCTCTTTTGACTTCTTCATACGATAATTCTCCAGTCACTCTCAAAGATTTAGAAACACGACAGTTAGAAATAAATCTCAACATCCAGGCCATCATTCGAATCATCTTGTCATAGCTTGAGAAATAGTAGTCGAATTGAGATGCATCTCCATCTCCTTCAGTAGTTGACTGGCTCAATGAACAAATAGTTACAGAACTTGATGTAGATTTCTTTTTTTCTCTTAAGATAGCATCTCTGTCAAATACAAGTTCTGTAGCAGGCCACTCTGCTTCTGGTTGTGAAAGCCATGTAGGTCCCTTCCACCATTTATTCGACAACAATTGTCTGGCTGAACAGCCTCTTGATGGTAGGTCAGCTGGATTGCTAGTCCCTGGAATATATCTCCAGAGGTCTGGATCTGTCAACTTCCTTATCTCCTGTACTCGATTATGTACAAAAACATTCCACGGTTCATTTTGTTGTATCCAGGTCAATACTGTGGTAGAATCAGTCCAAAAATGTTGTTCAATATCCTTCCACTGGAGCCCCTCTAAAACAGATTTACATAAGCGAGCTCCCACCGTGGCAGCCAACAGTTCTAAACGAGGGATAGAGACGGGCTTCACAGGAGAAACTCTAGATTTAGCTGCCAATAGATGGACTTTGATGCCCTGCAAACACGTAACACGAATGAAGACTGCAGCGGCGTATGCATAGCCACTTGCATCGCAGAAGGTGTGAACACTAACACTTTTCTTACTCTCTGATTCATGCAAAAAATGACGCTCAATGGACACATCCCTCAAAAGAATAAGGTCCACATACCAATCCATAAACTCCTTTTTCAAATCATCTTTCACCTCATTGTCCCATGACAAGCCATCCCTCCACATTCTCTGTAACAACAGCTTAGGTTTCAGCAAAACAGGACACAAGAAACCGATAGGATCAAAAATTTTGTGTGTCACAGAAAGAATTGTCCTTTTGGAAATCTTATCAAATTCGTAAGTCTCCAACCAATCCAAGTTCATTTTAAGAACATCTTTTTCACGATCCCACACAAGTCCTAGAAGTGCTGTGAATTTATCTGGGTTGTCATCTCCTGTGTACTGCCATCCTCTCAAATTGAACTTTCCATCAGCCATGATTGAACGAGCTTGTTCAATGAAATATGGAATTTCAAATTCATTATCCAGACTGATGACAAGATTATCAACATAGAAGTTCTTGAGGAGTTTCTCAGCAGTGTGTTGGAATTTTGAATAATTTAAGTATTTCTTCAAGTGATGATCCAGAACAGCTTCTAAGAGAAATGGACTACTTTTGACGCCAAATACAACTCTAGAATGACGCAGGATCATCAAGTTTTCCTTCTCATTCCACCACAAGAAACGTAGATAATCGCGATCTCCTGGACGTACACTTATTTGTAAAAAAGCCTTCTCAATATCTGCAGTGAGCCCATACTTGAATTCTCTGAATCTTAGAAGAAGGTTAGGGATCAATTCCAACAAGTTGGGACCAGGTTCCAAACACTGATTTAAAGAGGGCGATCCTACCTTCCTAGCTGAAGCATCAAACACAGGACGCACCTTGAAGGTTCCTTGTTTCTTGACAACCGGTCTATGAGGCAAATAATGTTCTTTTTCTACAGCTTCATCTGGTACTTCTTCGATGATACCTAAGGACGCCCATTCCTTGAAGACATCACCATATGAGTTGAACAAATTTTCTGTATGGAGTCTCTTGGTCATGGTGTCCAACCTCTTTACAGCCAAGTCCTTATTAGAGGGTAGGGGTGAATGATCTTCACGCCAAGGTAGAGCAATTTCATACCTGCCATCTGTATTCACCTGGACAGTCTCTTCAAAAAATTGTTTGGTCAGAAACTCCTTCTCTTGCTTCAGTTTTGTGGCAGCGGGATCAGTTATGCCAAGCACATCAAGGTCGAAAAGATCTGATATCTTGGATTCTTTTACAAACATTGCAATGGTCGTTGCTGCTACTGTATCTCCATCTTCCAAATACATATTAGTCTTTCCCAGCAAAGTCCATCCAAGACAGGTCTCCATAGCAACAAGTCCACATTTGAGAACCCTTTTCTTTCCAGTGAATAATCTTCCCGCCACATCAGCTCCAATCAACACGTCAACACCTTTTGTATCTTCAGCATCTTCCACAAAAATTTTCATAGATCTCAATTCCTCCATCCAAGGTCCATTCTGTGCTGAAGGGATGTTGTCACAGATTTCGTCTTGTTCAAGAGCATCAAAGTTGCAGAGGAATTTACCATCCAAACTTCCTAATTCTATCTTATATACATTATGAACTTCTTCACCAATTTTTCTCCCACCAAAAAGAGAATGAGAAAGCACTTGTTGGCGCAAAGGTACATATCCTAAAACAGAAGCTGTCTCTTTTCTAATGTACGATTTTTGAGAGCCGGTGTCAAATAATACTCTCACCTTCAAAGTACGCTTCCCTTTGACTAAATAACAATTAAGCGTTTGCAACAGTACTTTCGGATTTGATTTGGAGAACTTAGCCAAATTGATTGACTCTTCTTTATGTAACTTCACAGCATCTTTGACACGTTCACCTTGACACGTCCCTGTAACTGGTTTGTTACTTGCTAAATCTGGACACATAACAACATGGTGACCCTTAGAACAAATAGCACATTTCACAAATTGTTTACATCTGACAGCTCGATGAGACCCCTTCAAACACTTGAAACAATGTCCCTTATCTTTGAGTAATTTTTGTTTATCTGCAAAAATCATCTTTTGAGCCTTGAAACAATTTGAACTTTCATGCTTACAATTGCAAAAAACACAAACTTTTCCATCACGTACACTTGAAGTAAGCAAACTAGCGGCAGTGGGCACCTTCTCACAAGTTGCTCTATGAGATCCTCCTTTATTTGGCAACACTTCCCTCAAACCAAATCCAGCCATTGCGAGATTGATCCGTTCTTCAGACTCAACTTCAGATTTAACAAACTTGAGCAAGCTCTCCAGTCGGATCTGTGGATCACTTCGATGTTCAACATTTGGACTTCTCTGCCAAGCTCTGAGTAGCTCCTCTGGAAGACAGGATTCCACTAGCGGAAAAAGTAGCGCAGCACTTTTCTCAGTTGTAACTCCCAGAGTCTCGAGGGCACGTATTTGTGACTCCAAGCTATCATAAAGTACACATAACCTGTCTGAATAACCTTGAGATGTGGCATTCTTTAGAACCAACTTCAAAAGTTCCCTGACGTACACCTCTACCAATAAATCATCACGTCCAAACCGACACTTCAAACTGTCCACTGCCTTCTGATAATTTTCCCCGGTGGGTGGAAAACTTTCCGCCACCTCTCTCGCACGAGATCCTTCCACCGTTGATTGCAACAAGTACTGGAACTTGTCCGATTCAGCAATGTCCTTGTCCACGTGGATCTTTTCAAATTGGCTCCAGAACGGCAACCATTCTTTTACCTCACCATCAAATTTTCGCAACTCTAGCTTCGGTAACCTAAACTTTCGGTCCATAACATTTTCACGAATTACCGAGGTGTCAGCACTGCTGTTTCCGTGATGAGGTGTATCGATGATTCTTTGAGCACTTAAACGAATTCTTAAAGCTCTATCACGAAAATCCTCCACAATCTCATACTCAGCCTCAAATTCGGCTTCATCCAGAAGGGCTAAAATAGCCGTGTGCGTGCCGTCCAACCGCTCTGCCTTAGAAATGTTCAGTTCTGCCTCTACCGCCACTGACTGCACATCACTGGTAGAAAGTAACACTTCCAACTTATTATATGATTTCGTATAAGCAGTTCGTTGTGCCGCTCTTGTTTTCTTCAAAGTTTCCATTTCGCGATGAGAAACACACTAGAAACAAATTACGGGAAATACTACACTATTAATCGAAACAGTCCCGCCGAGGGTACCAAAAAATGTTCAGTTCGAAACGTGCTGGCCGGGGAAATTAACTGCTACCAGCATCGCGGGTTCAATTATTAATTTGAAGAGCGACAAAAAAACTTAACGTGTTTTTATTTACATCTTTTCAAAGGAACACTCCAAGACTGGACTGGACTCGCCAGCTTGACAAAACTAACTGTTGCCACTCACATGAACAGAAAAATAATAATAATTATAAAAAATATCCGAAAAGCCCATACAAGACTTGACAGACAGCTTCAACTACTAGTAGTTGATAGCAACCAAGAAGAACTGCAAGTCTCATGACTTAACGTCTTATGTCCTTAACGTCTCATGACTTACAATAGTAGTTGGAGGGAAAGAAAAGTTTTGGTTTCAAGAGTAACAGATCTTTAACCAATCGGGATGCCGTTTGAACTCTACAACTCTTCCTAATCATTTACCAATCATTTTTCTGCAGTGGTTGTGGCAGCGATTTCACATAAATAAACTTTCTTTGTAAACAGAATTTTTTCCGATGGATTTTTTTCTCGCCAAAAATGATTGCCACCTGTGCTTTGCAATTTATTTTTTTACACCGATAATGCTAGCTAGTTTACGTATTTTGTAAACAGGATATAATAATAGTAAAAATGTGTTTTTTGTCCGAGCTCATAGACCCCCCACACCCCCCTTGTTGAAATATTTCCAAGGACCCATGCTTTTGGATACTCGAGGAAACAAGTATCTGAGGCCCCAGCTGCATAGAAGTGGGTCTGATATTGATAAAACACCGAAATTTGAAAATAAATAAAACAAAATATAAAATTATAAATTAAGGTCACTGGTTGAGGCCCCCCCCCCCCAATAGCAATTCTTCCAAGGGCCCTGCTGAATACTATTTTTAATATTGAGTGCTACCTAAAGATAAATTAATTAAATGATTTTTTTGATTATCCAATTTATTACTTTGAAAAGACTTCATTGGAACAAGGAACTGCAAATTCTTTTTGGAGCAACTAAATTTCAAATTAGACAATTTGTAATTAAAAATAATTAACTGCCTTTCATCTTATTGTAATTCTGGTATCTTGAACTGTGGGTTTTTACTCAGTCTTGAGAAAGTATTATCAGAACATAGTTTTCTATAAATGAGCACTTACCCGCTCTAGAACACTTCAATATTTTAAAAATATATATATGTTTATATTAAAGATGTTTTACCAATCTATCTGTTTCATACTTAGCTTCCAACAAATAACTTCACCCGATAACGGTCGTTTGACTGTGTACTTCATTTCAGTTAGTTATTAATGCAAAGCCACAACAATCAAAATGCCCAACGAGGTGGCTGAGAAAAAGATGCCCATAACAAACATGTCATAATTTGATGACACGGATGTCATATATTTCTAAAATACAGCAACCCAATTAAAAATGCAATTACAAAAACTATATAAACGTGATAAAATAGAAAAAAAAATTGAAACATGTCTTAGAAATGAGGAACTTGTGCAAATGATTTGTCATACAAAAATATTTTATTTTAAACATATGTTCATAGAGAGCTATCATAATCACAATTAATTTGAAATTTATGTTTATTAGAAATTGCAGCATTTCAAGAATAGATTATTATTGAATAAAAATACTATCTGGGATTCATTAATTTTCATCTGCATCTTCAAATGTTGATTTACCTGAAATTAGAATGAGAGAAAAAAAATCTTTTATTATGCTTATCAATCTTAAAAATGTTGCACATTTTTTTCAAATTATAACAGTCTTCAGTTGTATAAGTACACATAAATTGTGCGCTATAGCACTTTCAGGTGACCTGCCACCATTTAATCACAGTAAGAACCAAGATATATCAACTGTGTTTGTAATGGAGGCGTGGCATTGCATACAGATGCACATGATCATGTCCAGATGTGTCTACCAAGGGCTTAGCAAATAACAGGAGCCAAGTCACCATGGCAAAAAAAGAATTCATATTGGCACCTAAAATTTTCTATGCGTGATTGTTGAAGAGGTTCACCGGACGCGGCCGGAGATGTAAACGAACTAGTTTCGTAGCACAACATATTATATATTACTAGGCATTATAAACAGGACATTGCGAAAATGATAATAATAACCTTTTCAATTAAAGAATTACAATTTAACTTTATTCATTCATTGAAAATACTTCGACACGGTGAATTACACTAAACTCGATACAATTTATATGAAACATTGGACACTCTCACTTCACCAAATTAAACACACAATAATTATATATATAGTTTGAATCACTCACCGTCATCTCGGGGCAAGGTTTCCTGCGTCCCCTACATTGAGGGATCTCGACCCGGGGTTAGGAGGAGAGAAAGAGTAAATTAACGACTCTTCAAGCGTGACATGTTGGTCGTCCAACCTCCAGCAATACTCTCTCTCTCTGGCAAAAGCCTCGTGTATTCTCAAACCCAAGTTGGTGAAGACCTCTGCTATTGGTCAAAGGCAATCGCCTGATTTCTGTAAGGGGTTTCATTGGCCCAGAGGCACAATGTGTGTGTCTGTAGAGTTGTGATTGTGTTATGTAATTCGTACTTATTCGGTGCTCAAGTGCGTCTTAGAAATACCTGGTGAGGGAAAAATAGAGCACACGTGTTGCATCCCATGTATTAAATTGCCATGTATAGACTGCCATTAAATTTGGCTGACACCTAAAATGGTTTCCTTTTTTTTGAGCCCTGTTTCTACCCTAAAATTTTGTTCACAGAGATGAAGCAAAAAACTATTTCATGCTGATTTTAGCTTCACTCAAACACATTCTTAGCATCAATGCCGCTCATGTATTGTTTCCCTCTCATATTTCAATAAATTTATAGTTAATTTCATCTTGAATTGTCCCTTTATTTATCGATGGTTCGTTTAGCGGAATATGCAGTGCTAGTTACCCTAGACCAGTGTTTCCCAAACTTATTCAGTCCATCGCCCCCTTTTCAAAAACAAAATTTCTCATCACCCCCCCTGGAAGAGATGTTAAAACCCCACTTTTTTAAAAGTTGAAAGATGCAGTGACAAATTTTTGATTTTTTTGCATTATTGTTTTCCTGAAACATTTCTAGTATAAAAAGGGTTAAAAATAATTACAATTAAAAAAATTACAGTAAACTTCATTGCAAAACAAAAAAAAAATAAATTTGTGAATTATAAAATTATAAACATACATATAGCACAAAGCCACCTCTGAGCCTTCTCAGCCACCTCGTTGAGCATTTTGCCTGCTGTGGCGTTGTATTTGTATAAAACATATGCATTTATTGTGATCAATGTAATATTCGCATCACCCAAAAAATATCCATTAATGTTGAAATTATTTAAAAATACAGACGCAAAACTACAATTGTTACTTAGTTTTAATAAAAATAATTTTATTAATAGATGTTTTCTAAGTGTGATGATTATCGCTTGGTTTTATTAAGCAGCATTCTCAAATCCTCACAATTGAATATCTGTAGGTGATTTTGATTTTTGTTGAAGAATTTGTGACTGCATTAAAATGTCTTGCACATGAAAAATCCTCTCAATAATAACGGACACTCACGGCAGGGCTGTCTTAATGGAATCTCCCCCCCCCCCCTCCCCCCGGCCAAGTGATTTTTTTGAGGTCCTGGAAACTTCTCAAAAAATTCAACTACTTCTCGTTTTTCTGAGGCCCCTCTTTTTTTCAAGAGCCCATTCGTTAAGCCGGCACTGACTCACGAGACAGAAAAATTTCACTGCTAACGAGGAGTGTCTGTGTTAATAGATAGTAAAATAATCAGTCTCATATCTGGAGTCCCGTTGACGTAATTCAAAAAGCGTTTGGTAACTGGAGGTGTCCGCTAAAAACGGGGAGTGTCCGTTTTATGGGAGGTTCCACTATATATCCCCATAAATTGCAGGTACATTGTTTGCTTTTGCAGCCAGAAAAATTAACAGCCATCTTCAAATTTGAACCCGTCAGACCGTCTTTTAATGCTATTCCTGTCAGTTTTTCATGTAAATGTGATACTTTTCTTTTCGATCTCCAATAATTATCGAAAATTGTTATTTTTTCATTCAGTACAGATTATTTATTTCATTGAAGATTGTAAGGATCTCTTGGGAATACATGATGATCACGTTACATAAAAAATAAATATTTTAATCTCTCCCCAAGCCCCCTCTCCCTATTGAAATTGTCCAAGTCCGTCGGAATGCACAATGGACATGAATGGGTGCAGGTGATCAGACAGGATGCTTACGTACCTGTCACCTGTCAGAGTCGTATCTAGACGTATCATGGGTCCCATATCATGCCAACTGCACACGCCCCATACCATCACAGAGCCTCCACCAGCTTGAACAGTCCCCTGTTGACATGTAGGGTCCATGGATTCATGAGGTTGTCTCCATACCCGTACACGTCCATCAGCTCAAAGCAATTGGAACCGAGACTCGTCAGACCAGGCAACATGTTTCCAGTTCTCAACAGTCCAATGTCAGAGTTGTCGGGCCCAGGCGAGGCGTAAAGCTTTGTGTCGTGCAGTCATCAAGGGTGCACGAGTGAGCCTTCGGCTCCGAAAGCCCATATCGATGATGTTTCGTTGAATGGTTCACACGCTGACACTTGTTGATGGCCCATCATTGAAATCTGGAGCAATTTGTGGAAGGGTTGCACGTCTGTCATGTTTAATGATTCTCGTCAGTCGTCGTTGGTCCCGTTCTTCCATGACCTTTTCCCGGCCACAGCGATGTCGTAGAATTAATTTTTTACCGGGTTCCCAAAATTCACGGTACACTCGTGAAATGGTCGTACGTGAAAATCCAAATTTCATCGCTACCTCGGAGATGCTATGTCCCATCTCTCGTGCGCAGACTATAACACCACGTTCAAACTCACTTAAATCTCGATAACCTGCCATTGTAGCAGCAGTAACCGATCTAACAACTATGCCAGACACTTGTTGTGTTATATAGGCGTTGCCGATCGCAGCGCCGTACTCTGATTGGTTCCATATCTCTTTATTTGCATACGCATGCCTGTGTACCAGTTTCTTCAGTTTATATACAGCAGACTCTCGGTAACTCGACACCCTAAAAGTACCGACAAACATGTCGACTTAAGCGGATGTCGAGTTAGCAGGGTTTCGCTGTAAATTTTTGTCTGATCGTTTTTGTGTACGTAATTATACGCATTCCAACAATTCGATTGAATAAAATAATAATTCTCTCATTAATTTTAATTCGGGGTTGCTTCATAATAGAATCAAAACATATATAAACAATTTACCTCATCAAAAATAATCAAGTATATTTGTTTGTTTTTCTTTCCACAGAGAGAACAAAAATTCTTCTACACCTTTCAGTTTATCCCGCGATTGTTATTCTTTTTCCTGAGTGTGTAGGAATCGACGTATCACATCTACAGCTTATAATGCATCATGGCGAGATGGTGCACATACTTCTTCATCTGAACTTTCTGTGTGTGATTCTATTTTTTCGGAACATGAAGCACTTCCTCTTTGATTGATTGATTCTAGAATATCATCGTCTTCTAAAAGTCCTGAAGTTACGAAGTCAACGTTCAAAAATTCATCCTCTATAAAATCACCTGTAGCGTTATTTATGCTTTCTCCACACGTAATTTGAGAGGAATCTTCGGAAAAACTATCGTTTTCCAAAGACTTAGAACAAAAACCAACATGACGAAATCAGTTCCGAATGCTTTCGTCGTGACTGACTTCCACGCAGAATCAATCATTTCTAGCATCTAAAACAAATTTTTGCGTCCATTCCAGCATCCACAAATTTTTTTGGTCTGTAATTTTATGTAAAGAGTTTTCATACTTAGGATAATTCCTTGATCCAGTGGTTGTGAAATTGCAGTCGAATTAGGTGGTAAAAAGCATAATTTTATAGCAGAAAGGTCCGCTATTTTTGGATGTGAGCGGTGCAATTATCCAAAATAAATAAAACTTTTCTTTTCTCACTTAAAAATTTTCTATCTAACTTCCTCAACCATTGTTCGGAAATCTCTGATGCCATCCATGCCTTTTTGTTGCCATCATAGTCCACAGCAGTGTCCACACATAATATGCAGTGCTAGTTACCCTAGACCAGTGTTTCCCAAACTTATTCAGTCCATCGCCCCCTTTTCAAAAACAAAATTTCTCATCACCCCCCCTGGAAGAGATGTTAAAACCCCACTTTTTTAAAAGTTGAAAGATGCAGTGACAAATTTTTGATTTTTTTGCATTATTGTTTTCCTGAAACATTTCTAGTATAAAAAGGGTTAAAAATAATTACAATTAAAAAAATTACAGTAAACTTCATTGCAAAACAAAAAAAAATAAATTTGTGAATTATAAAATTATAAACATACATATAGCACAAAGCCACCTCTGAGCCTTCTCAGCCACCTCGTTGAGCATTTTGCCTGCTGTGGCATTGTATTTGTATAAAACATATGCATTTATTGTGATCAATGTAATATTCGCATCACCCAAAAAATATCCATTAATGTTGAAATTATTTAAAAATACAGACGCAAAACTACAATTGTTACTTAGTTTTAATAAAAATAATTTTATTAATAGATGTTTTCTAAGTGTGATGATTATCGCTTGGTTTTATTAAGCAGCATTCTCAAATCCTCACAATTGAATATCTGTAGGTGATTTTGATTTTTGTTGAAGAATTTGTGACTGCATTAAAATGTCTTGCACATGAAAAATCCTCTCAATAATAACGGACACTCACGGCAGGGCTGTCTTAATGGAATCTCTCCCCCCCCCCTCCCCCCGGCCAAGTGATTTTTTTGAGGTCCTGGAAACTTCTCAAAAAATTCAACTACTTCTCGTTTTT
The DNA here is from genome assembly GCF_987345545.1 of Pholcus phalangioides. Taxonomy (NCBI): domain Eukaryota; kingdom Metazoa; phylum Arthropoda; class Arachnida; order Araneae; family Pholcidae; genus Pholcus; species Pholcus phalangioides. The sequence continues at coordinate 5,124,914 of NW_028301615.1, read as the reverse complement.
CTGAGGCCCCTCTTTTTTTCAAGAGCCCATTCGTTAAGATGGCACTGACTCACGAGACAGAAAAATTTCACTGCTAACGAGGAGTGTCTGTGTTAATAGATAGTAAAATAATCAGTCTCATATCTGGAGTCCCGTTGACGTAATTCAAAAAGCGTTTGGTAACTGGAGGTGTCCGCTAAAAACGGGGAGTGTCCGTTTTATGGGAGGTTCCACTATATATCCCCATAAATTGCAGGTACATTGTTTGCTTTTGCAGCCAGAAAAATTAACAGCCATCTTCAAATTTGAACCCGTCAGACCGTCTTTTAATGCTATTCCTGTCAGTTTTTCATGTAAATGTGATACTTTTCTTTTCGATCTCCAATAATTATCGAAAATTGTTATTTTTTCATTCAGTACAGATTATTTATTTCATTGAAGATTGTAAGGATCTCTTGGGAATACATGATGATCACGTTACATAAAAAATAAATATTTTAATCTCTCCCCAAGCCCCCTCTCCCTATTGAAATTGTCCAAGTCCGTCGGAATGCACAATGGACATGAATGGGTGCAGGTGATCAGACAGGATGCTTACGTACCTGTCACCTGTCAGAGTCGTATCTAGACGTATCATGGGTCCCATATCATGCCAACTGCACACGCCCCATACCATCACAGAGCCTCCACCAGCTTGAACAGTCCCCTGTTGACATGTAGGGTCCATGGATTCATGAGGTTGTCTCCATACCCGTACACGTCCATCAGCTCAAAGCAATTGGAACCGAGACTCGTCAGACCAGGCAACATGTTTCCAGTCCTCAACAGTCCAATGTCAGAGTTGTCGGGCCCAGGCGAGGCGTAAAGCTTTGTGTCGTGCAGTCATCAAGGGTGCACGAGTGAGCCTTCGGCTCCGAAAGCCCATATCGATGATGTTTCGTTGAATGGTTCACACGCTGACACTTGTTGATGGCCCATCATTGAAATCTGGAGCAATTTGTGGAAGGGTTGCACGTCTGTCATGTTTAATGATTCTCGTCAGTCGTCGTTGGTCCCGTTCTTCCATGACCTTTTCCCGGCCACAGCGATGTCGTAGAATTCATTTTTTACCGGGTTCCCAAAATTCACGGTACACTCGTGAAATGGTCGTACGTGAAAATCCAAATTTCATCGCTACCTCGGAGATGCTATGTCCCATCTCTCGTGCGCAGACTATAACACCACGTTCAAACTCACTTAAATCTCGATAACCTGCCATTGTAGCAGCAGTAACCGATCTAACAACTATGCCAGACACTTGTTGTGTTATATAGGCGTTGCCGATCGCAGCGCCGTACTCTGATTGGTTCCATATCTCTTTATTTGCATACGCATGTCTGTGTACCAGTTTCTTCAGTTTATATACAGCAGACTCTCGGTAACTCGACACCCTAAAAGTACCGACAAACATGTCGACTTAAGCGGATGTCGAGTTAGCAGGGTTTCGCTGTAAATTTTTGTCTGATCGTTTTTGTGTACGTAATTATACGCATTCCAACAATTCGATTGAATAAAATAATAATTCTCTCATTAATTTTAATTCGGGGTTGCTTCATAATAGAATCAAAACATATATAAACAATTTACCTCATCAAAAATAATCAAGTATATTTGTTTGTTTTTCTTTCCACAGAGAGAACAAAAATTCTTCTACACCTTTCAGTTTATCCCGCGATTGTTATTCTTTTTCCTGAGTGTGTAGGAATCGACGTATCACATCTACAGCTTATAATGCATCATGGCGAGATGGTGCACATACTTCTTCATCTGAACTTTCTGTGTGTGATTCTATTTTTTCGGAACATGAAGCACTTCCTCTTTGATTGATTGATTCTAGAATATCATCGTCTTCTAAAAGTCCTGAAGTTACGAAGTCAACGTTCAAAAATTCATCCTCTATAAAATCACCTGTAGCGTTATTTATGCTTTCTCCACACGTAATTTGAGAGGAATCTTCGGAAAAACTATCGTTTTCCAAAGACTTAGAACAAAAACCAACATGACGAAATCAGTTCCGAATGCTTTCGTCGTGACTGACTTCCACGCAGAATCAATCATTTCTAGCATCTAAAACAAATTTTTGCGTCCATTCCAGCATCCACAAATTTTTTTGGTCTGTAATTTTATGTAAAGAGTTTTCATACTTAGGATAATTCCTTGATCCAGTGGTTGTGAAATTGCAGTCGAATTAGGTGGTAAAAAGCATAATTTTATAGCAGAAAGGTCCGCTATTTTTGGATGTGAGCGGTGCAATTATCCAAAATAAATAAAACTTTTCTTTTCTCACTTAAAAATTTTCTATCTAACTTCCTCAACCATTGTTCGGAAATCTCTGATGCCATCCATGCCTTTTTGTTGCCATCATAGTCCACAGGAAGAGTTTCAACATTTTTAAAGCACTGCGGGTTTTTTGATTTTCCGAATAACTAACGGTTTCAATTTTTCAGAACCGTCTGAGTTAGCAGCCAACTGTCAAACAATCTTTGTGTTTTTTACCTCCTTCACATTTTTTGCCTTTGAGGGCAAGCGCTTGGTTAGGCAAAATGCGGAAAAATAAACCTGTCTCATCACAATTAAACACATCTGCATCTTTATACCCTTCTATCATTGGTTTCAGAATATTATTCTTCCAATTATCAACAGTTTCTTGAGATGCAGACATGCTCTCTCCACAAACTTTCCTAAAAACAATGCCATGGCGCTCTTTGAATCGGGTCAACCATCCAAGAAATCGTAAAACTGAGTTCCACCGAAAACATTCTTTACAACAGACGATATCAAAACTCCCAATAGATAAGATTTTCATCATTATTGGATGTTGACAATATCCACACTTTTTTTTACCATGAAAAGAATGAAAGACCTTTTTTGGATCCACTAAAATGATAAGCCGGCCAACAACCCCCCCCCCCACTCCCAATGCACAAAAGGGGACCCATCATAGAGAAGAAAGAAACAAAGGATTGTCAAAGTACCCATGAATAATGTCAAAAAATTTTTAGAACTGGTAACACAAGGACAATTGTAAAAACCAGTCGTGGTAAAGTGACAAAAATCGTAATCGACTTAAGCGGAGTTAAGCCAAACATGTATCGAATTAGAGAGGTTTCCCTACACTGAAATTAGTATTGTGCCAACCAAGGGAATAATAGGTGTCGAGTTACCGAGAGTCTACTGTATAATGTATTAAAAATGGAATTGATGCAAACTACTTGGCGGCATCGATTTTATAGTGACCGTCTTAGAAATATGTGCACATGGCTATCCCATTAGAATTAGTGTTGTTGTAACACACTAAATACGCAATCAAATTCACACTCCCTGGATCATGGGGGTCGGCAACCAAATTTACCTGGCAATCTACTGCTTTATGACTTTTCCCCTTCGAAGTGATCAGAGGTTGGACACGAGTCCCAGCTATTTCGTTGTTTTTATTTTAAACACTAGAATACTGCCAAAAAATTATTCTAGTTTTGTCTTTGAATTGTCGATTGGATTTTTACCAATCTTGTACATTTGCAATTAAATACGTTTACAATTTAGAATTGCAATAATACTTTTCCTCATAAATTAAAGAAAGAAGCAACAATAAAGGCAAATAAAGAGGAAAACGCTATGAATTCTCAAAGCATCTCATTATACTATGGGTGCAGTCTTCAAAGAATGAATACAACCACTATCAACGCAGGCCGGGAATCCCACTTGGGTTGATTACCAAATTATAAGCACATCGAAAAAAATACATCAATTCACGTCAGAAACTGTGGTCAGAATCAAGTGTCCTTCGCGTGGGCATTCTGCCCACGGAGATAAGAGCCTACTTTGCTCTTATTCATTTCGATTAGCAATAACACTAATAAATGATTTGAACTCAAAATGTTCAACAATAAAGCTTGTAAAAAAATTTGATCATGAAAATAAATTCATTTTTATTATTATTATTATTATTTGTATAAATTCATTTTTGAAATTATCAATCTTGGAAGCTTGTGAGACATTCGTTGGTGTTTCTGGTTTGTTAACCAAGTAAATTCTGAAACGAACTTGAACGCAAGTATGTTTTGTTATATTACCTTATTTTCTGTCATGTTATTTCGGGTGTGAACCAGGGTTTAAGCTGTATAAAAAATTCCTTTCGCAAAAAAGCGATTATGGGAGGAAAAGCTTTAGCAAAATGCTGCAATGTTAATGTAATGTTTGATGGTTGAATGTCTCATTGCATACCTCCTGTACGCATTTTTGCGAAAGTGGCTGCTACTTTTTGCACATTCTACGATTTTCTTTCGCATTTTGCAAAAAATGCAGCCGTATCTTAAACCCTGGTGTGAACTGTTCGATAGAGAAAATGGAGTTTCTCGCCAAAGAAGATAATGAACGAATGAAAAAAAGGAGACATCTGATATTTTATTTAGATAATTTCCTATACAAAACATTATCTCGGCATTATATTCGCTGGGTAAACGAAATATTTGGACTCAAATCACAGAGGCCCTAATTCCTGCCTTGCCCAGGACCTCTTTGTGTCTAAGTCGGGCTCTGGCTCTAGTTGTCATTTATTTTTCAAATCGCCAGAGTTACTACGATATTATATAGGTCCATATTTTAAGAAAATGTAATTGAGTATACAGGACGACAAGCAACTTTATGCCTCCCCCCCCCCCTCCCAGTGGCGTCGGACAAGCACCCACGGATGTTTGTAGAACGGGTCTGAGCACCCACAGAATTGATTCAAAAATCGAAATTTCCTACATGAATCTCAAGACGGGCACCCACACGTTCGAAACACTTCCAACGTCCCCTGCCCTCTGCAATATTTTTTTCATGTCGCCGCCTCTGATAGATAGTACTGCCCAAGTGCCTTACATAAGTCATGAAAATCGGTCAGTATAAGAGGATTTAGTAATATCAAAATTTTGATGGAAAAAAATACATTATTGTACTTACTGTGTGGATTACACAAACATCTTCCACATTACATTCATTTCTTTCCGAACACCATCGAAATTACAAATGCAAACACAAAGGTTCCAAGAGGCAAATTGCCCAAAGAGGTGGCTGAAAGGCATATTTGAACCATGAAATGGAGGTCCATCTTTTGTGTAACAAACACTTTAGGTATGTGACTTTTTTGCACGAAAATTCAAGACTGCTCGTTTGTAATTCATATTTTGGTACTTCCTCACACGCTATGTTTGGGTTTAAGTAATTCACAAACTTGAACGAATACATTACAAAAAATTTTCTATTACAGCAGTTCCTCAAAGTGAGCATCAGGGATCCTAGTAGTGTCGCGTGACGAGCTGTTGACCATTGGTGTTTGCGTCTGTTCCTAAGCGGTTCTTTTATATAAAAAACCATCATACAACAAGACCATAGCCGTAAGTGAATTAACAGGGATGCTAAAATCATGCCCTTCAAGTGCATCCTGCAGCAGGTTCCTGAGTCCGCGGTTCTAGTGTTAAAACACAATAGTCCAAAATAGTCATATTGTTTCAGCTACACTGGTGAAATAAATTAAGAGAATTTGCATATTTTATCGAATTTCATGAAAAGAACTGAACTGAATGTAAAATCACTGCTTCTAGACAAAAATGCAAATCTTGTACGTCAAATACGTAAGCGTACACGTGTGTGTAGGCGGAGCCAGTAGAGAAACAGGCTTTATAAGCGTGCGTAAGTTAAGACGCATTTCGTTCGCTAGCACACCTCAGCGAATTTTTTGGTGTTGTTTTGCGCAATCGGTTAATTTCAAATTGTAACAGTAAAAATGAGTAACCACCAACGTTTAGATGATGGAATGAGGTGGCGAATTGTGGGGAGGCTAGAAGCAGGCCAAATCTCAAGTCCAGATTTGTAGAGAGTTCAATTTAACGCCCAGCATCGTGTGTAACTTATGGAAACAGTTCCAGGATACCAGAATCCATCGAGAGAAGGTCTGGGCAAGGTCGTCCAAGAGCCACGACGGCCAGAGAATATCGCCATTTGTCGATTATAGCGAGGCGTAACAGGAGTGCTACAGCTTCTCATGACTTGTATGCAGCCACAAGAACCTGTGTATCAAGGGTGACTGTTTCCAAAAGACTTCATGAGAGAGGGCTGTTTGCAAGAAGACCTGCTGTTTGCGTCCCGCTCACTTCTACGGACAGGAGAATCCGTTTATCATGGTGCAGAGACCATAGAGATTGGAGTATGGATCAATGGGCGACCGTTCTCTTCACTGATGAGTCCCGGTTCAGTCTAAGCACCGATTCTCGGCGTACATTCATATAGAGAGAAGCAGGGACCTGCTACCTACCCTCCAATGTCAGTGAAATCGACCATTATGGCAGAGGAGGTGGTCTGGGCAGGCATCACGTGTGTATTACAATTATTGAATGGTTATTTGTTTTGTATTGTATCAATGTATGTACATATCAAATTTCATTAAAATCGGTACAATAGTTCTAGAGATAATCAGCCAAGTCTGCAAATTCTCTTAACCTTTTAACGGCCAATGTTCCCAATTGGGAACATACTTTTGATTAATTCAAAAAAAATATTTCTCTTTAATGAAAATAGCTGATTTTTTTTCCCTGAACATATAAGGTTCTGAACTTAATTTAGAAAAGACAAAAGTTATTCGATTCAGCTCTTATCATATCAATTTATTATTCTAAAATCACCCATTTTCAAGGGAAATTATCTGTAAGTTTATGTTTTAATTATTAAAATAGTTTTTGTAAACATACATGCATCTCAATTTTTTTTTAATTGTAGAATATTGCCAAGAATAAGAATTGCTCAATGAGAGAAAAAAAAAATTTGTTTGAATTCCAGGGAACTTTTCCTACGATTGTTCCCAATTGGGAACATTGGCCACTACTGACTATTCTAAAGTGCAATGCAGGGGAGTGGCATTCCGAAAAAACAATTTATTGCTTTTTCCTTCTCTCTGGTGTGTCTCAAAAGGAAGGAAAAGTATCAAATTTCACATTCCGATGTTTACATGCAGCACCCCCTTTTTTCTGTGACTGACTTTGCCCCCCCCCCCCCCGATCCCCTCCCCTTCAACCTTCCCTCTACGTTTTGAGTAATTTTGTTGGTACGTTGGTCTTTCAGTTCTCAGTTGATATCTGGTCTTGTGACTTTCTACACTTCTTTTTCCCATCTTTTTTGTTATACTAGTAGCTTATTAGACTGAGTTTGAGAGATTCTGATATATCACATCTCTCTGATGAAGAATTCGAAATGTGCCAGCTACTGCCTGATGAAAATGAGCGGGCTACAGATGAGGAAGATATCGATGACAACATGCTTGGCCCGGTCGTTCCTGCAGATGTTTGTGGATATCTGTGTTTTAAAATCACCACGTAGTTCATTTGTGGGTGAATTTGTAGATCCCATCAACATGCCTTCTGCATCAAAATTGCCTTCCAAAGATCAGATAATTACCCAGTCAAAAAATAAGAAAACATCATGTGTCAAGTGCCAAAAGACTAAAATTCATTCAACCGAAGTGGAAAAAAAGTACTGCATTCGACAAAAATATAAGTGAACCTACTGGAGCAATCAGTCATAAGTTTCCTGAGCTAAGTGCAAGCCGACTCGATTGATATTTTTTTTCAAATTTTTACCGCAAGAGTATCTCAGTTACTTGGCTGAGATGACAAATATTTATGTCGCACAACATGGATCGAATTTGAAAATTGAGTGGAAAAAAATCGCAAAGTTTTTTGGATTGGTTTTGCTAAGTGGGTATCACAGAATACCAAGTGAAAATGATTACTGTACTGGGGTACTTTCAGTAGACACAGCAGTACCGATTGTCCCCACTGTTATGCCGAGAAATAACTTTAGAGACATAAAAAATAACTTCCATTTGATGGATAACTCTTTGTTACAACCCGGTGATAAGTTGGCTATCTATGATGAATTAAATGAAAAATTCACACACATTCGGTTTGAGTTGTTCCATGATAAACAAAGCATCGATGAATCAATAGTACCGTATTACGCTCATCATTCAAGTAAGATGTTCATATGGGGAAAACCGATTCGCTTTGGATTTAAAATTTGGATGATTTGCTCAAACAATGTGGTTTCCCATATAAAATGGAAGTATATGCTAGTAAGCAGTCATCGGAGCCTGTGCCTTTAGGTACCAGAGTTGTAAATAATATTTTCTCTCTCTTTATATTTTTAAATAATATCTTTTAATTTAACAAGGGATCCATACAAAAACCTAAATCTGTATGTATGTATTCTTTTGTGAATTTTAGACCAGCATTTCAGCTCGTCATAAGCTCTTTATTATAACCCAGATATACATGCCTTTTGAGTGTATTCAAGAGAAATTTATTTCCATCATTTTTAAAATTCTATATGTATGTTCTTTAATTTTTAAAATAAATTTATTAAATGATGACGAATTTTGCATCATCCTGTAAGATGGCTTCACTGCGAATATTATGTTTAGTCAGATCCGGCCAATGTTCCCAATTGGGAACATTCAAGAAAACGCATAGGGAAATTTTATTTCTTCAATTTCTCGATTGATATCTCTTAACTAAAAAATCAGAAGGAGAAATTAACAAAAAAAATAATGAAAATCACTTGGAATCTGAATTCGGCCGGTAAAAGGTTAATTTCTTACACAAGTGTATTTGATATTCAAAAGACATTCAGGTATAATTATTTAGATACAGGGAAATAACATGAAAAACTTTTATTCATGTTTGTTGTGGGAGTGTAGTTTTAACTTCATGTATATGCTAATGGTAGCATTTTGATATCATATATACACTGCTTGCCATCCAAAATGCAAACTTGAACATGTTGTACTATATGTATGAAATTTTTACCATAATAAATAAACATGTGGATGAGTATGCAATTGAAAAATCAGAAGGAAATATGCTTTATTTCCTTTTTTAGCGAGCTCATTCCATAAAAAACATACCAAAAAATCTCAAAAGTCTGTTGCATTTGACAGACTTTGATTTTCTTCAAACTTGATAGACTTACTGTCAAGGTATAAAACTACCCAAAGTTTCAATGACTGGCTCTAAGTATTTGTGGAGCCACATGAATTTAAATTTTGTAAACAAAAAAAAAAAGATGGTTTTGTTTTTGTCACAAAATTTAAATTCATGTAACTCCAGATCATTGAAACTGTTATAGGGTATTTTCAAACCTTGACAGAGTCTGTATACCCATTTTGAAGGAAATCTCAGTGAGTCAACTGACTTTCAATGTTTTTGGTTGATTTTTTTATGGAATGAGCTCTCTGTAAAACATGAAATCTGCAAATGTTTGCTTTTGATTTTGTGATGATATGCAATCGAACTTGGTTAATTCAAAGTCAAAGTTACTGGAAAAAAGTTAAAATTATTCAAAATTTCAATTGTCCAATTAATTTTTACTGGATCCGTAAAATGACTACAAATTGCAACTTAATCATCAACTTTCATATGGGGGGGGGGAAATAATAGTTATCAGTTATTACAATTTTATCATCAATTATGCAACTGTTTCCCAAATTTTAATCATTTACAACTATAATAATTGATTTTAGCTGCTACATCATTCCACTGTTATAGAATCAGCATCACTGCAGAATTTCTTGACCATGCTCGAGCCTGATTTACGGAAACAGTTCATGATCATGCATTACCAAACTGTTTAACAAATTTTACTTATTAGTCTTATGCTACCAAAGAAACATATTTTCATTAATGTATTATAATTTGCACTTTTGGTTACTTTCCATACTCTCAATGATAATGAAAAAATTCTGATTTCGAAAGGTACACCTTGATTCATAGGTTAAACAAAATTTGTATCAACCCCAAAGCAGAATATGCCAAAATCTGCAACATATGGTGCAGAACAATCAGTGCCACTGCAGAACAGTCTGGAAGAATTTTAAGAAAACGTGTAAAAAACACTATTATGGGGATTTTTACCGCAGAACATTTCGACTCAGGTAAGGGCTCGTTGAAAACATTCTGGTTTAGGGCTGGGTTGTCAAATTTGCTACCCGAGTAGATATCCATCCCCCCCCCCCTCTGCTGAGTTTTTTTGGGAAAATAGTTTGTTTTCGAAGAAAATGTGTTGCTTTCAGGTTAAAATTTTATTTTAAGGTTAGTTTATGTATTCCAAAAATTTCTGCATAGTGCAGGTTTAGAATATGTATATTTTGAAGTATTTTTAAAAAAAGATTTTTTTGGGAGCCAAAATGTGTGATAATTTCTTTGAATCACAAACACGCTTTTTTATAATTCTTCCGACTACCTTTTTTCATGTAAGCATTTAGGTACGCGATTCACATATTAAAATGTTACAAGAAACCACAAACAGAAAATGTAACCACTAACTTAGATATGTACTATACCCCTGATATGTAATATGTGATGAAAATATCCAAAGAAATTACTGCTTATTTTATAATGCATACAGGGGTGGGAACTCTGCGCCAAAACTAATATCTTGCGCCATCCTGCTCCAATAGCGTATTTTCGTATTTTTCTGCGCCAAATAGCGAATTTTGCTTCAGTATGCCCGGAACTCAGGAAAGGACGCCAAAAAATTTTTGTTCCTGCTAGCCACGAAACGATTCTTTTCGAGAAGAGCGTGTTTTATTCCACTGTACCTAAACTATCGGCCCCTCATCGGGCTTTCCATCGTGAAACCCCGATATTGTCCGTGATCGTGGAACTGAAGATGGTTTGCAATGCCTTTCAGCTTTAAATTGCAAATGCGAGAGTTTCCGTTTAAAAAAAAAAGTCGCCACTGGAAGCAGCAGGAATTACTGTAGTCGATTGTCATATGTTAAATCCCGATGTTTCGTGACAAAAATTTTCATTCCGGGAGTAAAAAGCGCGTGTTCGCCGAATTACGAATGTTAGTTCAGAAACTTTGCCGAATAACGAGCGTTAAACCGCCAATTTTGCCGAATAACGAGCGTTAAATCGTCAATATCGCCAAATAACGAGTGTCAGATCGCCAATCTCGCCAGATAATGAGTGCTGAATCGCCAAACTATGTGTTGATTCTTCCGAAATTCTCTCCCATTTTGCAACAATTTCTTTCCAAGTATAAAAAAAATTGAAAACTTATAAAATTCTTTTAACTCTCATTTGAAGTGCTGCTGTTCAAGGCAGCAATTAGTGCCCTCAGTAAGCAAAAATCATCTTAGATACACGGGTGCAAAAAATTTTATGACAGCTGCTCTTTCAAACAAGGTGTCAAAAGCCTAAAACACCAAAAACAAAAATCAAGCTGACGAAAAGATGTTTGATAACAAAAGAGTGTAGTTTTATTTTGAAAAGGGTTGTGGGTTAACGAAAATATTCTTGTTAATTTCACTGCTCCAATTTATAAATATCTGCTCCGAATACCATATTTTGCTGCTCCAAATCCTGAATTTTGCTGCTCCAAAGCTGCTCCAAAATGGACTTAGTCACTTCCCACCCCTGTGCATAGTAATTTACCCCACACACACAAATCCTTGTATAAATAAATTGAAGCCTCTGTGAAGAGAAGTAAACCAATGTATGTAGACTGAATTTTCATTGAAAAAATATTTACATGTTTGCATTGCATTTTTATAAGATTATTAACTGATGGATTATTATTAATCCAAAAAATCTAATGCGCTCAAAAATCCTTAATTTCTACCTCCACTCGTAGTCTCAAGAACCTCATCTCTACCCAAAAGTCCAAGTTCCTAACCCACTCTTGACCAGATTACTTATAAAACAAATCCTACCAAATTTTGGAACTTCCTCAGACCTAAATCTGTTGGACCCACTTCTCTCAAAATCTCAAAAATGTCTCATCTTTTTCAGCTATTGCCACTGAGTTCAATTTGGCTTTCTGCTCAGTTTTTTCAGTTTTTTTTTGTTTTGATCCCACTCCCCCACAATACTCATTCGTCGATACTGTCCATAACTCAAATCCGGTCCTTTTCACGAAAGAAGGTATTTTAAAGTTACTAAAAACACTGAAAACCCATTCTGTAGGCCCCGATTTCATTCCAAACTCCATTTTCAAAAATTGCGCAGATGAAATCTCAGACTATCTTCTAATCTTATTTAATGTCTCACTGTCATCCTCTCCACCGATTGGAAAATCAATAAAATTATTCCCATTCACAAAACCGGTCCCCTCTCCGCCCCCCTTAACTTCAGACCAATATCTATTACTTCATTGTGTTATAAGATATTCGAACATTTTATAACAAAGGAAATCCATGCCCATTTAGACTCCATTAACTCCATTAAACGTTTCAGACGATCCCTTTCTACTGCATCTCAACTGTCCCTTTTCATCCATGACCTTCCCAAGGCCATTGATAATAAGTTACATACCAATATCATCATCTTGGATTTTTCTAAAGCCTATGATAAAATTCCACACAAATAGACTCCTCTTTAAAGTTTCAAATCTTGGTCTTGATGTACAATTGCTCAAATGGTTAGAAGCTTTCCTAAAAAATCGTAAACAGTTTGTTCATTTTAAAGATGGATTCACCTTTTGCCACTGTAAATTCAGGTACTCCTCAAGGAGCGGTTCTCTCGCTTTTATTGTTTTTAATATATATAAACGATCTCCCTGAAACCCTCAACTGCAACACTAGATTTTTTGCTGATGACTGTGTAATCTATAATTAATCATAAATCTGATCAAGAAACTTTCCACGTAATCTTGTTTCCATCTCAGATCGGTGCTCATTTTGGCATATGCCTATCAACCTATCTAAAACAGTTTTCATCAGAGCTACTCGTAAAAATCTTCCCCTCGAATTCTCATACTCGATCAATAACTTAACCATATTTCAAGTTTCTCAATTTAAATATCTGGGAGTCATAAAGTAAAGTTCCCCTCTTCTTCTTATCGGTCGTAGGTCCTCGGCTGTACCTCCACTACGATTCCAGGGCGAAATAACTGGATTCTAGACTCCCAAAAGGAAGAAAACAACACTTTATTTAATTTATTATCCAACACCTCCACGAAACCGTCCTGTCTCTTCGGTACAAACTTTTACACTACTTCTCTTTTTCGAATGTCTCAACTCGTTCTCGTTTCTCTCTCTCGCGACTCCTGTTTCTCCGCGTTTTTTTCCAACCTCTTTTCTCCTGAACCTTACACGTCCCATCATCGAAAAGCACATCCATCATTTTTAAATGATGATGATGCTTCAAGAGCGTAACTCGGTTTCTCACTGCTACTGTGAGAAACTTATCTTACTTATCTTCTAAAAGCATTTTAAGCATCTTTTTAAATTTACAGAAATTGATTACACGCAATGGTGTTTTCTTTTGATATTTTAATTTTTTTTTTCAAAAATGCTTTCAATTTCTGATTGTTTTGTGATAGAGCACGTGCACAGGCGTCGGCATTATCTTGCGTATCACCCTTTCGGGACCCCCAGGCCAACGCATGACGCTATCCGGTAGGCGAGTGTTGTACCGTGCAGTAGCAGCTACTTTGGCGGCGGCCATACCACCCTTGAATGGCAAATAACGGTTGTTCATCCAAGAGTTTATGGGGTGGTGGTCACCACCGGCACAAGAGAAGGATGACCTTTTCCTGCCCTGATTCCTGGGTACGCCGTTGTTGATGATTGAAGATTTAGCCGGTTGGCTTCTGGTTTTCTCGGTCTTCGAGTGCCGGTTCGTAGCTCTGTTGATTCCTTTGGCAAATGGACACGAAAACAATCGCCAGTCCGATTGCTTGGACGTTTCCTGCCTAGCCGGGAACTGGTTCGTTGCCGATCTCCTCCTGTTGACAGCATGACCATCGTCGTATCGTTTCGAGTTCATCTCCTTGAGCTGCGAGGCCTTGCCCTCGGATGCGGACGCGTCCCGATTGGTCTTGCACTTGACGAGGGCGAGCGTCTTCTTCACCATGTTCCCGTTGACGTAGGGACAGCGCCTCGTACAGACATATGGTATCTTGGATCCTCGATTGACGACTGCCACGTCGACGACTTCTCCGTGTTCTGATATAAACTGCGACACTGACTCGGGTGTCATTCCCTCGGATGGCATGTTGCAGACCGGGGTCATTTTAGCGCATCTGGTCTCGCAAGCCGGTACGGGCACAATACAGCGCACTTTAGTGCCTCCTCCGTTGACTTGGAATTTGTTCGAGTTCCTGAGACAGTACCGGACGACCCTCCAGTCCTTGATCAGAGTCTTGACCTTCCTGAAAGATGAGACCAACCTCAGGCTGATGTAGCCCTCCTTGTTTCTCTGGATTTGTTTCAGCAGAAAGTTGTTCTTCATGATGTTGAAGTTGGTGAAGTAGCTCTCGACTTGGGATATGATCCTCTCTTCAAGTTCTTCGTTAGGTATGCAAAAATCGTTGTTATTGCCGTTGTTGGCCTTCTGTTTGCCATCGGCAGATGAAGTACACACACCGTCCCTACGGCTCGGCTCATTGATCGGACTTGGAACTGGTACATTTTCCAAGAGTGTGTCGTATGCCGTCGGACATATTAACATTTCATTTATCAAGCGACTCGACACTGCGCAAGTAATTGGCACGTATCCGTGTTTGCCATCGCTGATCTTCATCATACATATTTTGAGAGGGGCTATCTCACTTTCGCCAAATGCGGACTTGATCCTTATTCTCCCCTCGCCTTCACTGTCGTCGATTTCAACCGAATCAGATCTAACGACTGAGATCTGGGTCCCAGAATCAACTACGCCTCTTATTGTCTTCTGACCACATTTCAAACTCACGGTCTGCGGTGTGTCAATGTCCGCACCAACACCAGCTGCTGGCACCGTGATATGTGCTGTTAGAACTGTGGTTTCTTCAATCGTGTCCCCCTCTTCTGTCTGGACAGAGTTCACCTCGGCCCGACTCAATGGCTCCTGCTGGCCTCTTGCAGAACAAAACCTTGCTATATGGCCTTCTGCTCCACACGCGTAACAAGTGACTGCAGCTCTCTCTCTGGGATTCGAACCCATCGTCGCCTTAGGTGTGAAGGACTCACCCTGAAGCCTATGGTTTCCGCTGGCTTTCCATCTCGGATTTTGATGAACCGGTCTTGGGGTTCTCGTTCTGTCACTAAGGAAGGGTGTCTTCAGAGTCCTCTTCACATCATCGAACCTATCTAGTTTCTCCGATAGCTCACTTGGAGACACCATATCACTCCATTCGTCCAGATAGTGTTCCTTAAAATCTGCTGGGACACGTTTTTTCATTTGATCGGTGATGATTAAATCTCTTAGTTGCTCAAACGTCGTGACCCCCAAAGCCTCCGTCCATCCATCAAAATGGGTACACAGTTCGTGGTAGAAATCTCTCCAGGTGCCCTCTTGATTCTTGTGGCACGAAGAAAACATCTGTCGGAACTTCTCTGGGGTGAGTTTGAATCTCCGCAATAACAATTCCTTAACTTGATTATAGTCCTGTACTTGCTCTTCCGGCTCGCGGGCAATTAACTGGTTCATCTCGTAGGGTAGAAGTCCCAAGAGCTCAGCTAACCAATCTTCCCGTGCCAGGGCCGGGCGACAAGCTTGCCGCTCGAACAGCACCAGGTACAGACTTATGTCTTCTTCCATTCTGAACTTTTGCATCATGTTCTGGAAATCCCGGCTGGGGGTTCTGCCGCGCCCAGCTTGATTATTCTCCTCTCTTATGGCTCCTGTCTCGATCCTCAGTCTTTCGAGTTCATGTTCCATCTCCTTTTCTCTACGCCGCTCCTCCATCTCCTTCTCTCTACGCCTCTCCTCCATCTCCTTCTCTCTAGCCTCTCCATCTCCTTCTCTCTACGCCTCTCCTCCATCTCTTCTCTTTCTTTCCTATTGCCTATGATCGTTTTCAGCATCTCTCTGCACGTCGCTTCGTTGTACAGTTCACTTTCCTGTATGGTACTCACTAGTTGCATTAAGTTGAACTCCGGTCGGACTTCTAACCCCAAGTTGGCGGCCATGGTCTCCAGATCCTCCTTGTTCCCCTTTGCCAAATACGCCATTTTTATTTATCGTCTCGATACCGCCATACAACACCTGCTCCTTTTTGCCTGGGCAGGATTGCCCCCCTCAGCACCGGTTATCGGGTTGACTTCACGGAAAAAAAAAACACAGCGTGGGTGCTTGACGCTGCTACTATCCTTCTATACGAACCGGGTGGTTCCACCGTCGCTAGGACACTCTTCTTCGAATTCAGCTCGCAATCTTGAGTCGTTGAAGCTACGACCTCATCCTGTCGACTGCGCCAGTAAAGTTCCCCTCTTCTTCTTATCGGTCGTAGGTCCTCGGCTGTACCTCCACTACGATTCCAGGGCGAAATAACTGGATTCTAGACTCCCAAAAGGAAGAAAACAACACTTTATTTAATTTATTATCCAACACCTCCACGAAACCGTCCTGTCTCTTCGGTACAAACTTTTACACTACTTCTCTTTTTCGAATGTCTCAACTCGTTCTCGTTTCTCTCTCGCGCGACTCCTGTTTCTCCGCGTTTTTTTCCAACCTCTTTTCTCCTGAACCTTACACATAACCTCGGCTGATATATCTCGCTCACTTGCTCTCTCTCTCTGTGTTAGAATAATCATATAGATTTTGTCTACCAGAAATGTCTCGACAAACTTTTCCTTCGTTGCAACCTCAAACATTCTACTCGTGACGTCCGACTTCTCTGCTACCAAACTTATATTTCTCCCATTCTTTCTTATGCGGCTGAGGTCTGGGACCCCCCACACCTCTAGTAACATCGACAGACTTGAATCTATCCAAAATAAATCTGCCCGCTTTATTCCCAACTGCTGATAATCTTTTAGTTCAGTTTCCGATCTTAAACTCAAACTTAATCTCCACCCACTCGTTACTCATCGACTTATCTCCCGCTTAGCCATATTTTACAAGATTATTCGTGGTCATTTAAATTTCGATACATCCTGTATTATGACTAAGCCTTCCTATGTTTCCAATAGACTTGACCACCCAAAAAATTAAAACCTATTTTTGCCTCTACACAGATTGTTTTAAATTCAGTTTTTTTCCCAATACCATAGTTGAATGGAACAAGCTTCCCTCTACTATTGTTAACACAAATTGTTGTCAAATGTTTCAAAACATTATGTGTACAAATCTACCGCATCCAGGACCATCATTTCAACTTTTTCCAGGGGGGAGGGGGGCAAAGAACATGTACTCATTGTATTTATAATTATATATAAACTGAAGAGCCAAAAAAACTGGTACACTGGCATGCGTATGCAAATAAAGAGATATGGAACCAATCAGAGTACGGCGCTGAGGTCGGCAACGCCGATATAACACAAGTGTCTGGCATAGTTGTTAGATCGGTTACTGCTGCTACAATGGCAGGTTATCAAGATTTAAGTGAGTTTGAACGTGGTGTTATAGTCTGCGCACGAGAGATGGGACATAGCATCTCCTAGGTAGCGATGAAATTTGGATTTTCACGTATGACCATTTCACGAGTGTACCGTGAATATCGGGAATCCGGTAAAAAAATTAATTCTACGACATCGCTGCGGCAGGAAAAAGGTCATGCAAGAACGGGACCAATGACGACTGATGAGAATCATTAAACGTGACAGACGTGCAACCCTTCCACAAATTGCTGCAGATTTCAATGCTGGGCCATCAACAAGTGTCAGTGTGCGAACCATTCATCGATATGGGCTTTCGGAACCGAAGGCCCACTCGTGTACCCTTGATGACTGCACGACACAAAACTTTACGCCTCGCCTGGGCCCGACAACTCTGACATTGGACTGTTGAGGACTGGAAACACGTTGCCTGGTCTGACAAGTCTCGGTCCCAATTGCTTTGAGCTGATGGACGTGTACGGGTATGGAGACAACCTCATGAATCCATGGACCCTACATGTCAACAGGGAATTGTTCAAGCTGGTGGAGGCTCTGTCATGGTATGGGGCGTGTGCAGTTGGCATGATATGTGACCCCTGATACGTCTAGATATGACTCTGACAGGTACGTAAGCATCCTGTCTGATCACCTGCACCCATTCATGTCCATTGTGCATTCCGACGGACTTGGACAATTTCAGCTGGACAATGTGACACCCCACACGTCCAGAATTGCTACAAAGTGGCTCCAGGAACATTCTTCTGACTTTAGACGCTTCCGCTGGCCACCTAAATCCCCAGACATGAACATTATTGAACACTAGCTATAATACCCGGCGCTGCCCGGGTTTTCTTCAATGAGGCTTTTCTGGATCACGTGATATCTCCCTCTCTTTTTCTTGAGGGACATACAAACCGTGTCCAAGTTAACCAATATGGCGACCTGCGCGATTCATGAAATAAACAAATCTAGATTTACACAGAAACGTAGAAATGAATATATTTTTTTCTTTTTTTAAGGGGCGCTAGGTATTTCGATCCCCCCCCCCCCTGAACTTCAAGTTATCCATCTGTCTGTTCCAGCTTCCAAAAATCCTTAGTTAAAGCTGTGGAATTTTTTCGATGCACTTTTCACAGGCTCATAACTAATTTTAAAATATCCTAACCCACATGAATTTATGCAAATAAATATCGAAAGAGACAATATGGAGACATTAATTTTCATACTTGAGAAGATATAAATGAAATCAATGATATTGCTCGAATATCCAACTTAAGAGTATAGGTTTGGCTAATTACTTCATATTTAATCTACTGGGTTTCGTATATCTCTAACCGAACTGAATATTTCAAAAATCGAGAATTCAATACAATTTTTAAAATTATTGATGGTGCGGAAAATCCCACTAATTTCCGCATTTCTACAGTAATATCGACAATTTTAGCACTGATTTCTATGAGGATCACCCTTTTCCTGACTCTCAAAGCGATGCTGATGATGATTATGACGTCTATTGAAAAAGCCTCATTACTGAGAGTATATTGAAAATGTGGCAAACCATTATAAAGGCATAAACTATGACACATATACTAACAGGATTAAAGAAGTGACAAACCGTTGTAAAGGCATATACACGTCTGAAATGCATTGCTAGGGAACCACGGTAACCAAAGTAAATGTTCGGAAAGTGACTGTTGAAGCCCAAAAACCATTGTTGCCAGACAGTTTTTTGCTTATTTGGGGCATTTGCCCTGGGCTGACGAAATTTTAAAGTAGCCTATCGTTCAAGTCAGGTCCCATTTGGTACATATGCAAAATTTGGCGACGATCGATCTAAAATTGTAGATTTGTATGGAGAACATACACACACACAGACAGACAGAAAATCAATTTTATATATATAGATATCTGGGATGCGTTGCAACATGCTGTTCAGAAGAGATCTCCACCCCCCTCTTACTCCTACGGATTTATGGACAGCCCTGCAGGATTCATGGTGTCAATTACCTCCAGCACTACTTCAGGCATTAGTTGAATCCATGCCACGTCGTGTTGCGGCACTTCTGCGTGCTCGCGGAGGCCCTACACGTAGGCAGGATGTATAAGCCCGGATAGCCAAGCGGAGATGTAGTTCGGAAAGAAAATTCACGTTTCTCTGTGGGGAATTGAACCACCAATTTTTCACCGTCCGGGCGAGTGTTCTAACCATTGAACTACAGAGGACAGACATTTTCCTTACTTAGAGCATGTGTATGAATAGGATTGTGCATGGACAGCCTCAAGGGCGTAGCCAGGGGGGGGGGAACTTGGGGGCCTGGTCCCCCCCCCCCCCGAAATGTGAGAAAATGACCGAAGAAAGGGAAAAAGATGGCCAAATCCATTGTTCTGTCACTTTGGTCCCCCCCCCCCCGAAATGAAAGTGGTCTCCCCCCCCCCCCCCCCGAACGAAATTTCTGGCTACGCCCCTGGACAGCCTCCTAGCTTAGCTAATAGCTCTTACGACGTTAGCCCCCAGTATGAAAGTCTGGTTATCGTACTTCGTAATTATTCCCTTGTTGTATGGTCAATTTTATTAATCAAATGCATAGCTGAATGTGCACCAAAAATGTATATGTATGATGTACACATAAAGGATGTACATACATATTTAAATTAGATATTTTGAGGTTATGGAAATAGGAAATTCAATTTTCCCCATTTTGTCCATGAAACCCAGGGTTTTTTACAACCCTGATTTAAACACTCAGTAAGGCCATTGTGGCTAACCTACAATAAGCTTATTCATGTCGTTGACTTATTGTTGTGATGGGAGGATCTCCAATCACCGAAAATCCAGATACCTGCTGGTGACTATGGGGGAAAGCATCGTCTTTCCTAAACAGGCCCTGCGCATTTTTGAAGAATTTATCTGAATTCGCATAACTGTGGAAGGGTTAATAAAGTGGAACCAGTTTATAACAAAGTCGAAAAAACAGTGAAACTATTTGTTATATCTGTACCGGCTTGTAAAAATAATGCATGTAAACAAAATGTAACGTAACTTATACGCACCGACACGTGATTTTCAATAATCTAAGAATTAAAATAGAGATTGAAATAACTTAAAGAAAGTAAAAACATTAATTAAAAAATATTGCATGACTACATCAGCAAACATCAACAAAAAACGTGTGTACATCATTGTTTTTTTCTTGATATGGATTGTAGACGTCAAACGCTTTTTCACTTCTAATGCTGGAACAGCAATACCTCAGAATGAAAAATAATTTTTAAGATTTTCTAAACTCAGAATGGCTACCCGGTTTGCAATATTTTTTATTTCAATAACAGCTTCTCTCTCATCATCTTTGTCATTTAAGATTGTATCATTTTTATTTTGGATTTCATCAGCAAAGTCTGCTTTTGTCATTTTGATTTCCACCAGTATATCCTCATCAATATTTACATAATATTTTGAAAGAAAATTCAGGAACAATCTTTCTTTTTTTACATTAGGTGAATTCAAGTTTTTTCTCCATTCTGTGAACAGCAGAATGGTGAACACTCGATAGATTTTCAGTCCATTCCTGCAAATATCTTATCCACAACCCACACGCCTCCAACAATTCTGAATGGCCACTTTCTAAACCTCATTCCAAGCATTACCTAACATGAGACAAGAGTGGCACACATCAATTATTGCTCCTTCATCTTTTTTCCACACTAATTAAAACTTTCGAAGTACACTTCTTCTGTTCATTATTTTAAGGTTCTTTATTATGCCTTGATCCAGAGGCTGTAACTTGCTCGTGCAATTTGGTGGCAGACAATGAACAGTGATCGATTTCAAAATTACCTTGGTGTTGCAAGATGTACAGTTGTCTGTTAGAAGAAAAAATTTTCGTTTCTTATAAGGCTTATCTCATCGAATTCCCTCAACCATTCAGAAATATTCTCAGAAGTCATCCATGCTTTTTTGTTTGGTAACATCATCACAATCAACATCCAAATCTAGCTACCTAGTGGCACGAGTGCATGAAAGGTGTTAGATTGTTGGAATAAAAACCTTTATTTTTTCTTTCTAATATATAAGGTTTTTTACAGGCAAAATAGGACTTAACAAAGAAAAAGAAGGAAAAAAAGGAAGCAAAGAGGATCATAAACAACATTTAAAAATGTCCTAATAGAACGCCTTCCAAAAAAAAACAATAGTGGGGGGGGGGGGGTCATTGTAGAAAGATTAATCTAACGATAAAGAGGATTTAGATAAGATTCGGGCAAATTCATACTTGAAAGCCACTTAAAAATTTATTATAGGTAGGGTACGCCAATTTAAATCATTTAATTAAGAAAAAATCCATTGATTTAAATCACAAAATTTAAATTTTGTTTTTTCTTTACATAACTTCACTGTTGAAGTAAAAGTAACCTGGTAGGGTTTGCATGTTACTGATATGTGGTAAAGTTCACGATTGGAAGAAGTATAGATCTTTGGGGTAAATATAGGCTTGAACTTAATCCCTAGATACACAGGCAGAAAGGAAGCTGCTGTATTTCTAGATTTTGTGCATGGAAAACATTGAAGAAAACTATAGGAAGATAAGCTTAGCTAAACTGCATTATATTCAATGCATTGCCATGTGGCGCTAGGCTTCCAATAATTAAAAAACAGGAATTATTCTTTGTATAAAGCCTTGAATTCTATGCCCTAATTGTTGTTTCAAAATAATAGATTTTGCACCAACGTAAATATCATTTGGCTTTTGACTACTTTTCGTATTAAAATTTTGAGTTTGCTCGTTTTTTTACCAAAATCCATTACATCTGTGAAAGAATAAAAATGTGTAAACTATATTAAGCAACATCATGCAAGTCAGAAACACATCCATTAAGTATTGAAGAAACAATCTTGCAAATAGAATTTGTTTTATTTAGTTGATGCTGAATGAACCTTTGTGCATAGAGTGAATTGAGATACCTGCATCATATGTGTGATACTGAGTTGCTACCACACATTCACTTTAATGAGAGAGGAGCCTTCATGAATGAAAGCACTTTCTAAAAGACAAGTGTTAATCCATGGAGTTAATTTGGGCTCAACTACCTTTCATGTTATATAAACACAGATTTTTTTATGTTCATATTTTTTGCTTTCAGTTCATTTGTAATTTATTCATTAATACTGAATTAAAGTTGAGCAATTAGGAGAAAAAATGCAGGTGATATGAAAATGTCCATTCTTAATGATTAACAAGATTTTTTTTAATTAATAAGTAGTCAGTTAATAAAAAAATCTCATGTTTTATTTTTTTTTTAATCATGATTTTTTCATACTCTGGCTTATTTGTATATTTTTCGGAAATCTGTATTTGTTATGAACAATTAAAATAACATAGATAAGCACTTTGAAATTTTGGAGACAGAAAAACTTTGTATAAGTGAAAATTCATAATATCCGTTTTCGTTATAAGCGAGTTCAACTGTATCTTACTTTTGTGTATACAATGCATTAAATATTTTTGGTTTCGAAAATGTCATTTTCATGATACACGAATTTTGGTATTGTTTTGTAGATCCTAAAATTTTCTATAAAAATTCTCTTGTATTTGGGAGACAAAGTAAATGATGCATATATTGATGCAATATTTTTACTGATGTATATTATTTCTGTTTCTAGGCCATGGGTATCAGGATTCCACATAGAGAAGTGGAGAATCTGAAATTCTCTGTATATAGACCTCAGGAAGTGAGGAAATTGAGTGTAGTCCAGATCTTGAATCCAACTGCTTTTGATGGCCTAGATCATCCTGTTTCAAAGGGATTATATGATCCTCATATGGGTTAGAAGATTTTTTTTTATATATTGCTGCTTTGCACTTCTTATGTGGGTGATTTTCTGCTATAATGTTGATATTGTTTTATTGTTTCTTTTTAGAGGCAACACTGGCACAGTATTGCAACCCTTTCGACACAGGATTGTGCCATACCCCCCCCCCCCATTTCTTTCTTGCTTTTTTTTCGGTGCCATGTCAGAAATATTTCACTCACGACACTGTATATACAGGGTGCCCTGTAAGTGCTAGCATAGCCTTTATCTCATCAACCATCCGTCGTAGAGGTATGATTCCCATTTAAAAAATACTGAATAGGCTTTCAGAAATTCAAAATTTATGTAGGGTAAGGGATGGAAAAAATACAGGTTGTCTACTATCACGGAATGAGAGAAAGGTTACGGAAAAGTCATAAAATTTGGACGAAGGTCACAGATTTTTTACATCTTAGAAAACGTTTTTTTTCTAAATTACTCTATTTTTCGAGGGCATTCAATATTTTTTTTATCTTCTCAGTTTCTTATTCTTCAGGTTTTTTTCCCCCTGAGGTGGGGGGATGGCTAAACAAAAAAGAAGCAGAAACAAAAACATCATCTGTCAATGTCTATATTGGTGAAGAGGATGGGTATCATTATAGGTAGGGGGAAAAGCTATTTATATAGCTGGATGAACAAAAGAACTTTTTCTTTCTTTGCTTGTTCGGACCTTTCACATCTGTGACCTTTCAAAACTGTCCAAAACCTCCAAGTTTAGAAATGTTATGTGGAAACCTTTGGTTTTTTTTCCATGCTACTAACATATTAAAAAATAATACTAGCAGAAAATAAAACTAACTAAATCAAAAATATTTCAAAAATGTGTCATTTGGTTTTTTTTTTACTAAGTTAACTGTTTCACCAAATTTATGGTTTTAGGCTGGAAAAATCTGATAGTAAATTAATATCACTCATATGTAACTGTTTAAATAAACACTGTTTTAAATTTTTTTAGTTTGTTGTGAATGTTATTTCTACTTCACATCTTATTTTTCATTTTTTCATGTATGATTAGGCCTATGAAGCAGGTACTGTATAAAGGCAGTGCTTGTCCAAAACCCTGCCGAATCTGTCCAAACATCTATCTTTAAAAAATACATTATATTGAAGGTACCAAATACGCATAGTCACAGTTATAAGCATTGTATTATTGTGAAACTAAACATAAATATTTATTAGATACCAATATAATGATGTGAATAAATATCAATGGTGTAGTGTTTATTTAATGCAAATTGTTCTATTTTGACTTATCTAACTTTTTTCTTTAAATTTTCAAGTGACCTTTCTATTTTACATTCTCAATTTTCAAAAACTAATTATAAATAAAGGAAAATATCCAAAGAAAATGAGGCCAATATGTAGAACCTACACATGACTAACAGAACACATTTTCACAAACCCTGATTACGCCTACATGATAAGACCTAAAATTTTTGTTAAATTTAAATTATTGCTCTTATGAGGCTAGAAGCTAATATTTCACCGAATAGATTCAAGCTATATTTATAATTCCATCAAATGGGGGACAGCAATAACAAAAAAAAACTGGAAGAAGGCTTATCAAAAGACTGTCTTTAACACATTGTTTTTTTATTTTCGTGTCCCCCAAGTTATGCATCAATTGAAAGAATATTTTCAAATTTTGTTATCTTAGAAATCATCTTGGCACAGATAAGGCAGCTAAATTTGTTATGTGTTATCAAATGTTAAAAGACGCAGTTGCGCTTATGTTTGCAGATTATTAGTGTTCGATTATTATGTAAGTTTAATTTTATGCAGTAGTGACACGGCGTTCACTCACCGATAAGAAAAGCAGTATGACTGTTTTCCTACAGAGCGCAATACGCCTCACAGCAGTGCTTTACGTTGGGCGTGATTGACCCACTGCTTCTGGAGGAGTCAAATGCGTCGTGCGCTGCGTGTTTTGCCGATGTTCTCTCCACTCTCTCTCTCTCTCTCTCTCTCTCTCATGTTTTCTTTCGCTTCCCTTCAAACCGGAGCATGCAGACGACAGAGTAGCTGATGCCAAGGCCATGTACTATACTATAGCCGCCCTGATCTGATGCATCACGCTAGGAAAACACAAATGAATAGTGTAATTATATAACACATTTCTGCCGGCGTGAAATGGTCTAATTCGGTTCACGCTGTACAAAAAACTTATTCCTAGGAAAACCCGGCTTAAGATGAGGGATATCTAGTTGCTTCCCTGAATGAGGGGCCGTGTACAGAAGTTTCAAATTTTGGTTTTTTATTACCCCTGCAGATTTTCTCCCTTCTGGTTATATATGGGAAATTACGGTACTTTCGCTGCTATCTGCCGGCATTCAAAGACCGCGTCTCTACGGCGTAAACTTGTCTTGTTCCTACAATATTGCGAATGCACATTTTTAAAAAAAAAATCGTAATAGATTAGAATGCCTGTTCAAATTGTAAAACCTTTCCAATATCGTGGGAAAAAAACCTAAACTGTAAATACTCGACCTTGAATAACCAGTTTTGTCATCTAGCTGCTATGCGGTAGGCCTAGTCACCGTTTTGCATCGCGAAAATCATGGGTGTGTACGCAGAATCTGCTTTTGGAGGGGCACCAGAATCAAATTCTTCAGATAGTTGATAGTATAAAATAAATTATTTTATTCGAATATGTTAATTCTCTACAAACATATTAATTTTTGATCTGGGGGGGGGGGAAGGGAGAGGCCCTTTTTATAACCTCCCCCAAATTTTGCTTTTGGTGAAAATCCGTGTTTGGAACTTGCGATTGCGCAATGGTAATCGGCTAAAAATGTGATTTTCTAAAGATTTCAAATTTTGAGTTGGCTATTCCTTTGAAAAAAAACTGGTTGCCATGGCAATCACACAGACCTACAATACGAATATGCATACATTAAACTTCAAATGCACGCATTACCAGTTTGAAGAATAGATGCAGGGCTGCAACTGGAAGGGGCAGGCGGGCCTAGTGTCCTGTGCTCTGGACTATAGGATGCACCAAATTCACCCTTTATAACTGCTTCTTCTACATTACATGGATGTGCCAAAATGTGTACTTGCCCCGTTTGAGAAAGTATCTAGTTGCGACGCTAGATAGATGGCACCTCATACTGAACACAAAACACGCCAAATGCTGAGTACACACACATAAGCACACTATTAAGTTTCTCCAACACAAATCTGACATAGCTCCCATATTCAGGTGTTGAAATATGTGGCAGTTAAATGGCCACGGATCAGAATGGTGGACCATCAGGGAAGGAAAATAAAATCATTTTATCAGGATAACAAAAGTATAAATAGGGAATGAGAAGATGTGTCTGAGAGAGAGGAGAGAGAGAATCTGATTTGCTTTAAATTTTTGATCAGAAGATATTGAAAATGCTAAGATATTTTTAACAAAATGTAAAATCAATCAGAAGGGAATTTATACATTGATTGATAGTAAATATAAATGTTCGCCGATATGTTTTATCTGTGCTCGGTAGTGCAATCAGTAAAGAAATAGGTTTATTTATGTACATTCTATTTAGACAACATTTTCTTTTGATGCACATCGCTATCTAGCGATGAGCGTTGATTTCAACCACAGATCGTTGAACCTATGAAACAAATTGCTTGTCCCTCAACGATGTTGTAAGCTCTTTTGCTGTTTTGAGCCCACTATTGCTATGCGTTGCAGTGCTTCGATGCGCAATACGGACATCATGCACACGGCTTAAATAGGATTTATACATCCTTACAAACTCCTTAAAAAGTTCTAACTTTTCATTTCCCTCTGGAAGGGCCTTTATTGCTCCTTACTTTTTGCAGCCACTCCTGAAAAAGTCCTTTATTTTTTTCTCTGAAGGAATGATCTTTCTTAGAATAGGCATTCTCCATGGTGATTAATAGCATTGCCTAGAAAAATAAGAGGAACCTTCCTCCGAATATAAAGAGGGAGAAAAAAGAAAAACCCGCTTTTGTGATACAAATACAATGCCACAACAGGCAAAATGGCCAACGAGGTGGCTGAGAAAAAGAGGCCCATAAAAATATGGATGTCATATACACTGCTGGCCACCCAAATTGCAACACCAAGAAAGACAAGAGATATCGCAACAATATTTATTTTGTAGATAACATGTTGACCAAGCATCAAATGATTAAATTTATAGACTTCTGTGAAGTGTGGTTCCTGCCAAAATCAGTAGCCAGAGTAGCCGCCATTGTTGGAGATCACCGCTGCCACACGCCTCGGCATTGATTCAAAGAGACTTTGGATGAGTTCTTGGGGTACAGCAGACCAAGCAGCTTCCACGCGTTGCCAAAGTTGATCTGGTGTGGCAGCTGGGGATGTAATCTGGGTCAATCGTTGAGCAACCATGGACCACATGTTTTCTATCGGCGAAAGATCCGGAGAGCGAGCTGGCCAGGGAAGCAATTCAATCTGGCGATTGACGAAGAACCTTTGGACAATGCGTACCACGTGTGGTCGCGCATTATCCAGTTGAAATATGGCTGTGGGCAAGCCCTGAAGGTAAGGAAGGACAACTGGCTCCAACACCTCGGAGATGTAGCGCTGGCTTTTTAAAGTACCGGCAATGCGTACTAGAGGAGTGCGAGAGTGATATCCAATACCGCCCCATACCATAATACCCGATGCAGGACCAGTGTGGCGGTGCTTAACGCAGCTGTTCAGCATCCTCTCTCCACGGTGTCTCCAGACTCGAATCCGACCATCGTGGTGTTGCAGACAGAAGCGTGACTCGTCAGTAAAGACAATTTCATTCCATTGTGCCGTCCACATCCTTCTTTCATCGCACCATTGGTGGCGGAGACATCTGTGGTTCTGCGTCAAGGGTAGACGAAGCAATGGACGTCTTGCGACAGACCACTCTGCTGTAAACGGCGTCAAATGGTACGCGCAGACACTGGATGATGCGGTACAGACTGAATGTGCTGTGCTATGGTTCGTGATGTGGCTGAGCGATCCGTCACTGCCATACGCACAATACGCCTGTCATCACGTGAAGTGGTGCACTGAGGTGGATGCGATCGAACACGTCAGTCCGTCAAACCCTCCTGCATCCAACGATCACATATACGCATTACAGTTGTTTGGTTTCGTCCAACACGACTACCGATTTCCCTGAAAGATAATCCACAATCTCGGTAGGCCACTATCCTTCCTCTGTCGAACTCGGATACTTGATCAAAAGATGATCGATGTTTTCTACGAGGCATAATTGATCCTTTTTTTGAAAAAACCACAAGAAAAACACAATTGCCATACTTCAAATCGTTGAAATCTCCAAGCCTTAAATAGCGCTTTGAAGTGGTGCCACAGGCGCGCGTGATGTGCGTCTGCGCTGAAATTCTAATCATTTGCATATCTCACCTCCGCTAATGCATGTTGTAAATTTCATATTATTTGCATGCTTCCTTCAGGGTGTTGCATTTACGGTGGCCAGAAGTGTATTTCAAAAATATAGCAACCCAATTAAAAATGCAATTAACACAAATTATAAACAATATATACACATGATAAAATATTATACAATGCTCATAAAGAATACTTATGGTTGTCTTATTCTAAGAATGGATAGCTTCTCGATTTACCCCAACATGTTTATCGTATTTCTTTTTAAACGTGTCAATTGTGTTATAATTTACTACCTCTGGGGGTAAGCTATTCCATTTATTAACAACCCTATTAGAGAAAAATTCCCTGTGACACCACAATCTAGAATTGTCCCTGAATCAATCGATATTGGTGTCCCCTTGTAAAAGCAGTCGATTGGTGGTGCACTAAAAGTTCATGGTCCATCCTATCCATCCCATTGAAAATTTTGAACACTTCGATCATATCTCCTCGACACCTGCATTCATCCAATGTGAACATATTCAAAAAATGAAGTCTCTCTTCATATCTCAAGCCCTGTGTGCCAATAAGGACATGAGTAGCTCTTCTCTGCACCCGTTCAACCAAGTCTATGTCCCTCTGTAGGTATGGTCTCCAAAACCTTACAGCATACTCCAGTCCAGGACGAACTAAGCCTCAAAAAAGTGGAAGAATGACTTTAGTAAAATGCGAAGAGACCTTTTTGAAAATGAGACCAAGCATTCTATTCGCTTTTTTGACCACCGCTGAACAATATTCAGAAAACCTAAGCAGCTCATCAATGAGAATTCCCAAATCGGTGACCCTAGTGGCATCCAGGATAGTGACACCATTCAACTCGTAAGAGAACCGTGGGTTGTTCGAACCAAAATGAGCGACCATGCACTTATCTACGCTAAACGTCATGCTCCATTCATTTGCCCATTCTGCAATCTTGTTTAAGTTGGTCTGGAGCAACTCCCTATCGCTTTCATTTCCGATTACCCCCATTAGCTTCACATCATCTGCGAATTTGCTAGTAATTCCATCGATACCCTGATCGAGTTTGTCGATAAAAAGTGAAAAAAGTATGGGGCCAAGGACACTTCCCTGCAAGCGTTCTAAAATATACATCTCGGTTTTAGCGTAATCACGTTAGTTTATGAATGTCATTATAACCGAGTTTCAATGTATGCTCATGTAGGAACCGCTGAATTGACCACCGCTGAACAATATTCAGAAAACCTAAGCAGCTCATCAATGAGAATTCCCAAATCGGTGACCCTAGTGGCATCCAGGATAGTGACACCATTCAACTCGTAAGAGAATCGTGGGTTGTTCGAACCAAAATGAGTGACATGCGCTTATCAACACTAAACGTCATGCTCCATTCATTTGCCCATGCTGCAATCCGGTATGAGGCCAAGGACACTTCCTTGAGGAACTCCACTTGTGATGTCTGTTCAACCAGAGAATTCCCCGTTACAGGAAATTTGAAAGCAAGGGATAGGATGGGAACATCCAATGGTTGTGCATACCTGCCAACCTTTACGATTTTGTCGTATTTAGTAAGATTTTAGCAAATTAAATACAATTATACGCTTTTGCTTCTAAAAATATGATTTTTTACCGAATTGCCAATATTGAAGTTTTCCTGCAATGTATGTCGCAAACTGGTCAGCATTGGAAATCGATGGTCCATTGAACGAATCACTCCTTGGAACCAGTAGCCGAAAATGCCCCACGCCCAGCGGTGATAAAAAGTTGAACTCCGCTAAGAGTATTGTTTACTGGTTTGGCTTATGCTGCGAAACGATGTCTTGAGCTGCCTATATTATGCAGTATGCTGAGTGGCTCCTCAATCCTTTAGCATCTGTTTGATGGATCAATATTTTTCCGAACTTTGTATGCCATCCTAATCCTTTATGCTTTCATGAATTATTTTATACAGCATTTATAATTTTTTATTAATCCAGGCAGAATTTTCTAAATGAACTTGTGTGCCGAAAATTGAGTTCATAATTCACACATTTTTAATATATATTTACAATAATAGACAATTATTTTCCAATATTTGAGTATCGTAAATTTTTACACGTCCGAAATTTTTGGATTACTTTGGATTTTCTGAAATTTTTGACAAAAAATAATATTGCTCTTGATATAGTTCTATCAATATTGATCATTAAGGTGACTCTAGAATGTCTAATTTTTTGTTTTGAATATCAGTTGATTTTCGACCCTTTAGCATCCATCTAATTTTGGAATTAGAATTTTTATGTTTTCACGTGATCAGGAGTGTCCCACTGAGCAAAATCATATTTCAGTTTAGATAAAACGTTACGGTAGAACAAAAGAATTTTTTCATTTTATTTTTTTAAATTAAATCATACCTTTTTTTCTCATGCAGCAAATTTATTTGTTGTGTAATTAATACAAGTGAAAAAATTTTGTCACCCTCACGGGAGTTACAGGAAGTTGATATGGCTCCAGGTCAGGGTCCCTGATGGGGAAGTTGACAGGTTTCATTTCGGGGGTTCCCTGGATGAGTCTCATTGTTTTTGTAGCTTTAGCAAAGTAAGAGTTTACTATTAATCCATGTATCTGGCCCATAAAAAATCTGCATATTCACTTCCCTCTCCTTGGTTGGGGGCCCTTGGATTTCAGTCGTTGGTAAAATGAATGTTAATTAAAATTTTTGTGGTCCTCATGGGGGGGAGGGGGTACAACAGGGCTCCCCAGGCTGGGGACCCTCATTAGGGAAGTTGACCCATTTTGGAAGGGTGCTTGATGAATCTCATTGGTTTTTTTTGTTGCAGATATGCACAACCTGCCAGCTGTTAAGATTTTGTCGTATTTAGTATGATTTTAGCAAATTAATATGATTATATGATTTTGCTTCTAAAAATATGATTTCTTACTGAATTGCTAATATTGATATTTTCCTGCCTTTTTTCACGGCCGGATTAACCATTACGCAAAATAAGCATGTGCTTAGGGCATCACACCATAAAAAATGATCAAATAGTACATTGTGCTTAAATGAACAGTTTTCCCCCAGCATCAAGTTTTTCCACTAGTAGGAAATCCTAAAATTTTTAAAGCACTTGATTGTACAGTTGAAGATTTTTATTGAAAGGTTGGCCAGGGCAGCAATTAAAAGAGGACAGGGTTTGTTTCCCAGGTGCTGGACCAGCAAAGGCGTCGAGTTCATTCTTTTTCCGTTAAAAATTATGGGGGGGGGGGTGCCAAACTATAAACTGGGGGTCATAGTTTTCCAAACTCTTTGTTCCATTGCTCCCTTTTTCAGAATTTTTTTTTCCCTCATTGCCCCCAATTCAAGTAAACCAGCAGGATCCTATGTTATACCCATAGCTTCCCCCCTGACCTCTCTATTGCTCCTTCCCAAGGGGCGATATTGACCACTTTCAGGGCCGGTCTTACACCAAGTGGTGCCCGGTGCAAAAACAGTAGTCAGTGCCCCCCCCCCCCATTCGCGAATCATGTCAGAGGAGGCAATTTTTGCTAGTCATTACTGGCCTGTAAAATACAGGACAGATTTATTCTACCATATTATCAGACTCTTGGTGTGATCATCTAAGCCTCGTCCTG
Organism: Pholcus phalangioides; assembly: GCF_987345545.1. Lineage (NCBI taxonomy): Eukaryota > Metazoa > Arthropoda > Arachnida > Araneae > Pholcidae > Pholcus > Pholcus phalangioides. Next base: position 5,092,739 of record NW_028301615.1, on the reverse strand, counting down.
GCCCATTGGGCTATATGACAAGATCTGTTAATCTGACGCTGAGTGAGCAATCCCGCTCAAGATGTTTTCTTTAAAAATTAAATGTCCCTATGTTAGTGGTGCGAAATGGTTGTATATAGAGCTGTGCCATACATCGTCATCATTGTGTCTCCTCTCCTGGGGGCCATTGCTTATCCCCAACCTAAAAAAAAAAAAAAAAAAACACATACCAGGGGTTCTTACTGGGTGCCCATAAACCACATTATCTACTAATTCAATGGCATTTTGTTATGTTCAGATTATAATATAGGCGTATGCCCAGATAATCTATGAAGTTTTTGTATGCTATTCTGTTGTTTCCCAACCTAATTGGTGGCTTTCTCTTAATTTCTTGTCCATATGTGTAAACACAAAAACATGATTTCTCCAAGTTAATTTGGAGTTAATATTTTTCTGTCCATTCATTGACCCTATTCAGCAAGCCTTGACTCATACCTTCTAGATCAGTATAATTGGTTGTAAGCAACGCAATAATTATATCATCGGCGAAAGCCTGAATTCTTTCGTGTTCCTCAAGTTGTCCTTCTAATAGTTCATTTGCCACCATAAGCCACAAGATTGGTCCTAAAGACGAGCCCTGTAGAACTCCAGTACTATATTCTTATGCATCTTCATCTTCAACCTCTATACATCTATCTGATAAAAAGCTCTTGACCATTGTGGCAAGATATTCTGGCACATTGTATACCGCTAAAGTGTCTATTAATCTGGCGATATTCACAGAATTGAAAGCGTTTTTAATATCTAATGATATAAGGCAGATGTATCTATGTTCTATATTATTATGTAGTGTTGAAATAATTCTTTTTAACCCAAGTTCTGCACCCAATCCGCGCCGAAACCCAAATTGGTTTTGTGATAACAAATTATTTGCCTTGAGATGGTACACCAATATGTTAGTCAAGATTTTGTCCAATATCTTCCCCCAAACAGGGAGAAGACATATAGGCCGATATGATCCCGGTTCTAAGGGATCTGTTCCCTGTTTATGAATATAAATAACTTTGGCTTTTTTTCCAAGCTCTAATGAACTCTCTAATGTATAAGCATCTATTTAATACCATCAGGAACCACTCTGGATTAGTGTAATATATTTCACGAATAACACCAAATGTTAGCCCATCTGGGCCCGCGGCCTTGTCCGGTTGGATGTCATTGAGTGTATATATAAGTTCTTCCATTGTAATCTCTATCAGGTCTTGTTGTGTTTCTGGGCGTTCCTCTTGTTCTATTTCGAGGATCATTTCTCCTCTATTTACTCTAAAATGGTGTTCTCTCAGGACTGCGATTGTTTGTGCAACGTGTGATCTTTCCAACCCTCTATTCCTTTCCTCCATATTTCTTTCCTTTTGGTATAAACGTCGGAGTGCTCTCACGTAGCTTCTCTGCATTCACTCTTGGTGTGGTGATCGTCCCCATCACCCCACCCCCCACCTCGTGGTTGGATAGTGACGAAGAAGTCAAAAAAGCTTTCTTCCTAGAATGGGATTACTGCTATTCAACTTGTAAACAAGAATAAAAACCCAACTTATTTTATTTAATTAACAGATTTAGAAACATTTGGAAAGCAAAACGTCACACATTTATGCAGGATACTCATCACAAAGGATCTATCTCCTTCAAACTTATTTTAATTGAATTTTATGGTAAAATTCGTGTAGTGCACCCATCATGTACGGGCTAAGCTGCTAATAAAAGTAGTTAAATTAAAGTGATATTTTTGTATCATTTCTTTCATATTTATAAAACATGAACTTCATTTAAAATTATCCCTTTCAGACCCATTACTAAGAAACAGAAGGGAAGGTAAACACCAGCTAAAGCACCGGGCCTGCAACTTGGGCAGGCCCCCTAACTATTCTGAGGCTACTTGGGTGCTGCCCCAAGCCGAATGTGGGGGTGCTTGTAACTCCTCCTTTTTCTGAACATAACTATTTCAAGGAGACTCCAAAAAAAAAAAAAAAGACTGCTCCCGAGAAAGCAAGCTACGGCCATCGGGAAGGAGCAGAGCTGTCTTAAGGAAACTGTATGTAGTTTTTGTTTTTTGGGAACTGACGTTCCCAAAGGACTAATTTAGTTTTGAACACTTTCACGCAGTCATAAAGATTATGACAAGTAGGTCTTCCCAGTAAGCAGTAGTTTAGAATCTAAACTTTATATAGATCATTCAGATGACCAGTGATATCGACAACAAATGAGAAATCTCTCACCAACTTTTTATCTTGAAACTCTCCTATAAGTTTTCCTTTGGATTCCATGAATTCAACTTCCTCCTCCAAGAAAAACAGATGCTGAAGCATCTTTCCCCAGCTCAACCAGCGTACAATAAATAACATTGCCATGCTCAGCTTCCAAATCGTCTAAGAATTTTTGAAGCTGTCTGTGGTTAAGTCCTTTGGATCGAATGAAGTTAACCGTTTTCACTTCAACAGACATTACATGTTCAAAGTTGGAGAAAAACTTTTTGCACAAGTTTTCCTGGTGTATGATGCAGTGGAAAGCCATCATCTTCGTATTTACGCATTTTCAGCATCTGACTTTATCAATGCAGACCTCGCAGACCTCCTATTTTTCCTACTTTTCTTATTTTTTAGAAATGTCCTATTTCCCTACTTTTGTCACAATCATCCTATTTTATCCCAGTTCTCTCCTACTATTCCTATTTTATCCCTTCCTCTTTTTGTTTATGGCCAATATCTCACTATGAAAATTCCTAGAAACCGCAAAATGTCACTGCTTACTGTCCCTTTTTGACGTGTTTTATTCACATCACATATCGCCACTGAAAAAGGGGGGGAAAATAAAATTTTTTGTCATTTCCACCGGAGCAGGGGACGACGACAAGCATATCTTTTTGCCCCCGCGCTGTATAGTCAGTGCTAAAAAGTCCAGTGGGGAAACCGAATCTGTCTGGGAACTAGCGGCTAAAAATCTGACATTCCCTAGTGAACTCGACCAATCACAGAGGAGCGGGAATGAGTTACTCTCAGTATGGGAATTTAGCGGCATAAACACTGTAAGGTGTAAACAACAGAGTGAAACCTTCCGAGCTGGAGAAAAGTTGAAATAGTTCCAAAAGAAAGTGGCTGGGCCGTAAAGTTCAAGTATTACTTAAGCAAAATAATGGTTTTATTTCCCCTCCCCAACCCCACTTGTTAGGAAAATTAAGTAAACTGGATTAAAACCTTCTAGATTAGTACCGTTATTAACCAACGGGCTTCGGCTGCCCTCCCCCATTCTAGAGAGATACATGGGTGGGGGATATAGTAATATATTGTATAATGTATACCCCCCCCCCCCCCGTAACCTCCAAGTGATAAAAATTGAATTTAAAAATTTAAATTTGAATAATTAAAAAAAAATGAAATATCTTAGAAAAATGTCCGTGTACTGTTTTGATTAATTTCTGTAATTTTAAAATATTTTTTGGAAGCTTGTGATGAGGAAATATTTGACCCTGTGCCCCCCCCCCCTTTAAAGGTAGGTACTGTTTAAGCCCCCTGGCCCTCTTTACTTCTCTTGTTCTGAAGCAACCTAGGAGAATAGATCGAGATTTCAGGGCATGGCACTGCTGAGGTGAGCACCACTAAGAATCAACAAAACAACCATCAATTGCCATTGTGCTTTATATTATTTTACTAAGGGGCCGTTCAAGTATTACGTAAGCATATTTTTAGCCATTTTTGACCCCCTCCCCCCTTTTGTCAGCAAAATTTCGTCATCAGCTCTGCCCCTCTGAATCCTAACTCATATTTTCATAAAGGGTGGTCGATGACGTAAGCATTATCAAAACCCCCCTCCCCCCCTTGTCATCAAAAGTCAGCAAATCGGTAACCCCCCCCCCCCCATCGATGATGAAGTAATACTTGAATGACCCCTAACATCTTGCCAGCAAAACTAAAAATATAACTTTTTGATTCCTTAATAGTGCATGTACATTTTGAATGCCCAGAAGAGCATCGATCAAGTTGGTTTCAAAATCCCTTTGATCTAAACAATAATCTTCCAAGGCATGGTTTGCTGAGCTGTTTACTAATATGTGTAGCATATCTTAGTGCCCTGTGAGTTTCATTAAAATGTCAAATGTGGCTATTACCTTGATTTGGTCCAAGTATTGATGCATTATTTTCCAAATAACATACCAATGCTTTGATTGAAAGGGTGAAGACTGATTCTATTAAAAATCTATCAGTGCGATGAACGCTCAATTAACAGGAAATTGTTGATAATTATGTCTTTAGTTGTGTGAGATACTGTATTAGATTTGGTTGGAAATGAGGACGGGGCTGCAACTGTGGGACAGGCAGGTCTGGTGCCCCGGGTGCTGAACCAGAAGTGGCGCCAAATTCACCCTTTAACTGCTTCCTCTGCATGCAAGGGGCGCCAAAATTCCTGCCTGCCCTGGGTGACATAGTATCTAGTTGCGGCTCTGAATGAGGATACAGTAGGCTACTGTATGAAGAAATTTGTTTCAGAATCACTTTTGTTGGTTGAAACACAATTTCCCATAAGTTTCTATGGAATATTATTTAATTTATTCCAGGTATGGCTCAAAATTCAAAGATAAGTTTTTAAAAATACCAAGGAATATTATAAAGACGATAAAAACTGACCAAATGCTAAAATGAATAGCTTTGAAATTGTAATGAATGAGAATTTATAGGAGTATGAGATACAGATCTTATTTTAAACTATGCACTCAATAAACACCAGCTTTATTTTGCTTAAGCTGGTGTTAACACAGTTAAGTGTGTAGGTGTCCCCCATCTGTTTGTGTTTTGGTACATCTGGAGAAAAGATTACAAAAATTGGATGTGAGTAAATCAATGCTCGAGTGACATACTGACAATGATTAGCTTAAATTCAGCTCATGATGCAGCTGATTTATGTCATTGCTTGCATTTGTATCAAATAAAATGTTCATTTATCGCATCTGTTAGCGAAGGCAGAAAAACTATGAAAAAAAATTATCACTAGCAGATAGGCATTTGTTAGCCAAGGTACTGTAGTTATATGTCCTCAATAAACTGATGATACATTCGATTTTCTTCAAACCTGATTTGAATAAAGCCATGCCAATATGTTCTCATCCAAATGCTTGGATAATTTTCATTCCAATCCCTCCCTTTCTTGTTATTAAAAGCAAATACAAAAATACAAGACCCTATTTTACCCTATTGGTGCTTATGTAATATTTGAACGGTTGTGAGAATAATAGAAATGTACAAATAATTATAAACAGTGAGAGGGAAAAAATTTTTGAACACAAATTTTTTTATTAAGTCATATGTTACTGAATAATGTTTAACATAAGTAAACAAAGTTGCACACACATGTCATAGTCCCAAAGGCAATCTATATATACAAAATTGATTTTCTGTCTGTGTGTCTGTGTATGTTCTCTACACAAATCTACAATTTTGGATCGATCGTCACCAAATTTTGCGTAAATACCAAATGGGACCCGACTTGAACGATAGGCTACTTTAAAATTTTGTCAGAGCAGGGCAAATGCCCCAAATAAGCAAAAAACTGTCTGGCAACAATGGTTTTTGGGCCTCAACTGTCACTTTCCGAACATTTACTTTGGTTATCGTGGTTCCCTAGCAATGCGTTTCAGACGTGTATATGCCTTTACAATGGTTTGTTACTTCTCTAATCCTGTTACTATATGAATAATAATTTATGCCTTTATAATGCTTTGCCACATTTTCAATACTCTCAGTAATGAGGCTTTTTGAATAGACATCATAATCATCATCACTTTGAGGGTCAGGAAAAGGGTGATCCTCATAGAAATCAGTGTTAAACTTGTAGAAATGCGGAAATTTTTGGTGGGGTTTTCCATCACATCAATAGTTTTAGAAATTGTAGTGAATTCTCAATTTTAAAATATTTAGTTTGCTTAGAGATATACGAAGCCCAGGAGATTAAATACAAAGTAATTATCCGGACCTACTTTTGAGTTGGATATTCCATGCCATAACATTGATTTCAACTTTTTATTTACATCTTCTCAAGCATGAAATTTAAGTTCTCCGCATTGTCTTTTTATATTCAACTGCATAAATTGATATAGTTTAGGTTGTTTTAAAATCAATTATGGGTCCGTAAAGTACATCAAAGAAATTCCACAGCTTTAAGCATTTTTGGAAGCAGGAACAGGCAGAAATTCGGGAATTGAAGTTCGGGAGGGGGATCGGCCATTCAACATGATGCCTGCCCAGACCATTAAACCTCCTCTGCCATAATGGTCGATTTCGCGGACATTGGAGGGTAGGTAGCGGGTCCCTGGTTCTCTCCATATGAACGTACGCCGAGAATCGATGCTTAGACTGAACCGGGACTCATCAGTGAAGAGAACAGTCGCCCATTGATCCATACTCCAATCTCTATGCTCTCTGCACCATGATAAACGGATTCTCCTGTCCGTAGAAGTGAGCGGGACGCAAACAGCAGGTCTTCTTGCAAACAGCCCTCTCTCATGAAGTCTTTTGGAAACAGTCACCCTTGATACACAGGTTCCTGTGGCTGCATACAAGTCATGAGAAGCTGTAGCACTCCTGTTACGCCTCGCTATAATAGACAAATGGCGATATTCTCTGGCCGTCGTGGCTCTTGGACGACCTTGCCCAGACCTTCTCTCGATGGATTCTGGTATCCTGGAACTGTTTCCATAAGTTACACACGATGCTGGGCGTTAAATTGAACTCTCTACAAATCTGGACTTGAGATTGGCCTGCTTCTAGCCTCCCCACAATTCGCCACCTCATTCCATCATTTAAACGTTGGTGGTTACTCATGCTACTGTTACAATTTGAAATTAACCGATTGCTGCAAAACAATACCAAGAAATTCGCCGAGGTGTGCTAGCGAACGAAATGCCTCTTAACTTACGCGCGCTTATAAAGCCTGTTTCTCTACTGGCTCCGCTTACACACACGTGTACGCTTATGTATTTGACGTACAAGATTTGCATTTTTGTCTAGAAGCAGTGGTTTTACATTCAGTTCAGTTCTTTTCATGAAATTCGATAAAATATGCAAATTCTCTCAATTTATTTCACCAGTGTAGTTAGAAATAAACATGATTTTATAAATTTTGAAATTGAAATTCTTTTTTAATTGCTGCTTGTATTTCCATAGATTTAAAATGCTATTTTTCATAGTATTTTGTAATACTGTGCAGATGTACGTGGTGTTTTGAATTTTTATACATTATAGAATAAGAAATTTCCTTATATAGCAGAGAGGATCAGACCATCAAAATCAATATGAGATCAGACATTCTATAACATTGAAGATAAACATATACACTATCTACCAATAAGTATTTTTGGACACCTGTGATAGAAAAGAAAAACTAACTTTATTCAAAATCAATAGTTGGTAGACCCTCCACGAGAGGCAATTACAGCGTGAACCCTCCGGGGCATACTTTCCACAAGTCCTTGTGTGACGGCTAGTGGTATTTTCTTCCACTCGGCTTGGAGAAGACATGTCAGTTCCTTCACCGATTTTGGACGGGTAGGGCACCCCTTAATTCGGCGATCCAACTCATCCCAGAGGTTTTTGATAGGGTTCACGTCTGGGCTCTGGGCAGGCTAGTCCATTCGATGAACCCCATTGGCACCATACCAAGCCTTGGTTAACCTCGCAGTATGACAGCTGGCATTGTCGTCCTGGAAGTAACAGGGGTCCACCCTGTAAAACTGCCACAACGTAGGAAGCACATTGTCATCCAAAATAGTGCAGTAGGCATCGGCGTTGAGCTTACCTTGAATGGGGACCAAGGGTCTTAGTGCATACCAAGAGAAACACCCCCCAGACCATAATTCCACCTCCGCGGAACTTGACTGTTGGCACAATGCATTCTGGCAGGAGATTTTCTCCAGGCAGATGCCAGACCCAGACCCTGCCATCCGAACGGTAGAGGGGTGAACCTTGATTTGTCACTCCAAAGAACCCGTTTCCACTGATCTACGGTGCAATTTCGATGTGCTTTTCACCACATTAACCGAGCAACGCGGTTGGATTTTGTGATCAAAGGCTTATGGGCAGCAGCACGACCATGAAAACCAATCAGATGTGCTTCCTTACGGATGGTATTCATTGAAACAATACTCCCGGATGCCTGTTGAAACTCCTCGCGGATGAGGGCCATCGGTTGGGTGCGGTTCTTCCAAATTTCTCTGGACAGCACCCGTCGGTCCCTATCTCCCAGTTTCGTTGGTCTGTCGACTTGGGGCAAATTCCGACAATCACAGCTCACCTTCCACTTCTTAATCACATAGGCCACTGTCGATTTTGGGTACTTCAGCTCGCTAGATATGTCCCTTAAGGATCAGTCATTTTTGTGATACCCGATAATTATACCTTTCTCGAAATCAGAGAGCTCCGAGCTGCGCGACATCTTGCATGCGACTAATGCCGATGTTGTTTCCTACACGATATATACCGGTGGAGGGCGTGACGTATCTCAAGACCGCAGATATCGTCATTTGCATAGGTGTCCAAATACTTATTGGTAGATAGTGTATATACAGTAGATAAACAGAAATTGTGACAGTACCCAATTGTCTGGGGAAAATATGTTGTAAAAATTTTGTATGCTTTTTTTTTTCTTTTTTGACACAAAAGTAAGTGTTCCAGACTCTGCCATGAAGCTGGGCTGGAAGAGATCTTGGCAACAGGATAAGTCCAGTGGCAAAGTTCTGGCGTTCATTCATTCAGTAGATAAACAGATATAAACTGTAGAATGAACAATTATTCTAACAGCCGAGAGGATAAGGCCATCAATAAGACATTGCAGACACGATTCTACAATATTAAAAATACACATGATCATGCATTTTAAATTAATATTATAGACCATGTTGCTCTGCCCGAAGAGACCTTTTTTACCCTTTCAGCTGCAATCCTGAGATATCTTGTCAAACCTGATGTGCTTTATTTCTGTCACCTCAAAATATTTTGTCTCCTATAAAAATGCAGTGAAACTTTTTACAATAAAACATGTTCTCCATTCCCCTCCAACCAATCAACTGTCAGTGGGTGGAGTTAGCTATTGTTCTAGGTTATATAAGAAGAAGCGAGAAAAAAAGAGAGAAATAAATATATGCTCGGTATAAATAATACGAAAAGGTTTCTCTTCATAGAAAGCCACACACGTAATGGCATGGTTTTGCAATATTGAATGTGGCAATTGTAATGCTGATCAGGAAAATTTCAAAAGCCACTTAAAAGGTTAAATGGGAGTTTGGCTTAGATTTGCACCTTAAAATTGCAAAAACCAACTTGAGCTAACTATCCCAAAAGTGGGGCTAAAACAACTCTTAATAACTTACTGCTAATCCCAAAGTATCGGTATGAGGATGTGTTCTATCCATAGTACCAAGTCAAGAAAACCTTAAGGGTTGTGGAAATGATTAGTTTTCTAAATTCAAAAGTCATAAGCTTGTCACAAAAGTTCAGCGATACAAGCAGGAAATGTAGTAAACCACTTTGAAACTGCTCAAATGTTAATGAATTTAGACAGCTTTATTTTTTTTGGTTCCTTCCCACGTAGAATAAATCATAGAAAGGGCATGAGCAAAGAGACTTAGACATTGTAAATTCTATTCTATTTCATCCCAAAGATTTCTTTAATTCTATTGATTCATATTTAAAAGGGGTTCACAGAAATTAAACAAATAGTTAATTACAGGAAAGCATAGGGACATGCAACGGGGGGCATAGGGAAAGCATAGGACAAGCGTACGTAGAATTTTCTCGAGGAGGAGGTTTCAGATTTTTTATCCTTTGCAGGAAAGTATACTTACTGTAGAAAATATAATTACAAGAAAATGTACTTAATATGCAGGAAAAATAAAAACAGAAAAGTACATGTAATGTAGGAAAAGTAAATTACAGGAAAATACACAATGTAGGAAAAATTACAGGAAACTACTTAATGTATGAAAAATAAAAACAGAAAAATGTACATAATATAGGAAAATTAATAACAAGAAAATGTATTTAATGCAGAAAAAAATAAAAACAGAAAAATACACAATGTAGGAAAAATAATTATAAAAAAAAAAATCAATTAATCTAAAATACATAAACGCAAACAAACAGGAAATTGATGAAAAAAAGAGAACTATATAAAAAGAAAGGATTGATGGGGGGGGGGGAAAGATGAGACAGAAAAAAATGAGAAAAAAGAGCGCAGAAATATTATGTTACGAAAACACGCTTGCGCATTGTAAAGCCAGGTTATCCTAGAAGCAGGTTTCTACAGCGCATGCAGCATAAAAACAGTTTCTGAAGTCTTCCACTCGAAGTAGCGACCGGTTCAAGATGAACACACTCCCGCTCCTCTGTGATTGGTCAAGTTTACCAGGGAATGTCGGTATGTCGGATTTTTAGCCGCTAGTGTTTGGGAGATCAGTTGCCATAAATAAGAAGGCAAAAAAAAGGGGGTGGGGTAGAGACAGGCTCTCTTTGTCCGCGCACAAGAAAGATTCCATGAGAGACTATAAGTTTATCTCCCGGTATCTCGTAGCGTGGGTTCAAAGCCGGGTTTTCCTAGTAGACGCCGTGAACCGAACTGGATCATTTCGCTTCAGCAGAAATGTGTTACATAATTACGCTGCACATTTGTTTTCCAAGCGTGGCGCATCAGATCAGGGCAGCTATATTGAGTATATGACCCTGGGGCAGGGCCGCAACTAGATGCTTGGTCGCCCGGGGCAAGTGCACATTTTGGCGCCCCCTTGTAATGTTGAAGGAGAGGGTAGCCCCTGTTTGAGAATAAAATTTGTGCCCCCTCTGTGGGGGACCCCCTAAGGGACAGAGTCTGTGTCATGTCTGGTCTTAAAGCTACTCTATCGGCTGCATGCTCTGGTTTGAAGGGAAGGGAAAGAGAACACAACAAAAATAAAGAGAAGATTGGCGAAACGTGCTGCACACGACGCATTCAACTCCTCCAGAAACAATCCGCCATATCATGCCCAATGTAAAGCGTTTTTATGAGCCGTATTGCGCTCTGTAGGAAAACTGTGCTTTTCTTATTGGTGAGTGGGCGGCCTGTCGCGTTGGGTGATTCACGTTGCGCGCGGCATAGAAAACCTGCTCCTGTGAAAACACTCCTTAGATGCCTTTCACACGGAGTGGACGCGGGTGCGGAAGAAATTTTAACAATTGGAATATGCTGAGCCTTTCAGACGAGTCAAAATATCTCTGCACCTAGGAAATGTTCATGCGGTTCCGGACGTCGTCCGCATGTGTCAAAACCTAAGTGCTGGCTCCGCATCCGCACATAGAAGTCTTGACAATAGGTTTATTCGGAACTATTCACACGATGTGGAGTAAATTCGTCCGCATCTTTGGCTACTTTTTAACGGAATTTTGCTAAATTATTTAGCCATAAATACCCTTAAAAACACCATATGAGCATCCCTGTTCATCAAATATGATGTACGCACATACGTCTATCCCTTTGTTTTCTTCTGAGATTGAGATATAGCAACTTTAACTGCCTGTTGTCCATACTTTTCAATTTTATACAATAAAACTTGTCAACAACGGCCACTGACGGGACCAAACTTAAAAGCTGTTCTGTTCATTATGAATATTTAATTGACTACATACTTTAATAACTTTTAATATAAAAATTGTAATTTTTTTCTTTCTAAATTTTTAAAATTATTTAAAAAGTATAAATTTTAAAAAAAAACCGTTTAATTAAACAACGTTATACACGTACGCCGTTCACTCAGGGCCGGATTAAGACGATTGCAGGCCCTAAGTACTTGAATAGTTTTGGTGCCCCCCGATACCTACAAGTATATTTTACTCAATATTGAGTCTATAAACTAAAAAAAAAAAAAAAAAAATGAAATTTTATATTTCAGAAGTGACTAATCTAAGGATGGGACTTCACTCTAAAAGGTTTATGAAAGTTATTTTATAAAACTTGAAAAAAGCAACCAATTAATTTATCAGCTTATTTGTTGCATTTTTAAGAGGAGAATTATAAAATTTTTATAGTGCAATCTGGGCTTAAGGCCGGGATCACACTATAAAGTTTATAAAATATCTTTTATAAAAGTTGAAAATTCAACCAATAGGCGCATCGTTTGCATTCAAGCAACTGGTGGAATTTGGAACCAATTGGTTGAATTTTTCACGTTTTATCAAACAGCTTCTAAAAAACTTTTAGAGTGTGATCTCTGCTTAAGGCCGGTATTACACCATAAAAGTTTGATAAAATCCCTTTTCTAAAACTAAAAAAATTCAACCAATAAAGCTCATAGGTTACATTCGAATAAATGCAACCGATAATCTTATTGGTGGCATTTTTCAAGTTTTATAAAATTACTTTTATCAAACTTTTATAGTGTAATCCCGTCCTAAGACAGAATTGTGATGTGAATATTTCTAAGCACAGGCGTTTTGAAAGTCTCCACCCCTCCCCTTTTTTTCTACTTACAAATTCTTTGATATCTCCTGAATTTTTTTTTTTTAGAACATCGAATGTTTTGGATTTTTCGAACATTGGATGTTTTTGGAATTTTTCTTTCATATTTTTCCGAAAAGTTTTTTTTTCAAAATCTTTTGAAAATATTTGAAGACATTTTCTCCCATCGACTACTTGTGAAGCAATGAAGACATCTTTATTCCCATATTCTATGTGGCTCTAGATTAAACCACCAAAGAATGGCTCTAGGCTGCCTATGGGCACTGAATCAGGGGTGAAGGAGAAAAATAATTAATGGGTGAAATACCCGCATCTTTAGTGTGGAAGGGTACGCGGATATGCATCCGCTCTGTGTGACGGGACAGAGCCCGAGCCACGTCCGGTCTTACGGGGGGGGGGGGGGGGGTTAGACGAGCCAATTAGCCGCTCGCTAAACTCTCGGGTTTCTTTATCTTCAGAGTCATTTAAGTATTACGTCAGTATCGATGGTGTGGGGGGGGGCGTGTTGTTCCGATTTGCTGACTTTTGATGACGGAGAGGGGGTGTTAGGATGTTTACTTCAGCACCCGCCCTTTAGAAAAATATGAAATATTCTTAAAGGCATCTTACTCAGTGCGCCAAAAACGAGTAAAACTTTTCGCTGGTTTGTTTGCACCTGAACTAACATTCTTCCTATTGAGTCCCTTATAGAACCACTTTAGTGATCTCTAAATACTTAGCGGATCCAAGTGCTCTGGTCCTGTGTCGCGCATCATACAAGTGATACGTGATTATGCCCCGGATCACTAAAGTAATCTGGGAATGGGTTGTGGATAACTTGAGTGATGTAGAGCCGCACTTGTGCCGCGCCAGTGCTCTAAAACTGTGTCACATGTCACTCAAGGGATCTCTAAATGTGTCACGGATAGCTTAAATGGTCTGGAATTGTGTCACGGGTCACTTAAGCAATCTGTGAATGTGCCACTTGGTTCATTTTTACTTAACTAGGTTTGAGAGGGACAGGCCACATTTAGGCCGCACAGGCCAAGTGTTTACCATGGGTCGAGGGTTACTTATGGTCTTAGAGGTAGGGTCGCAATGAATTTCTTAAAAAGAAATTTTGAGTTCTTAGCCTTCAAATAATATTAAAATTAACAGAAATTCATTGTAATAAGATATTTTCTTTCGAAATTTTAATTATTAAAGACATACTTTTGATCGTCTGGGGGGGGGGGGGGGAAGGACCACGTGTGTGTGTGTGTGTCCGTCCCACGTATATCTCTGATCCCACCACTATGCGTTATGAGGTAGGGGTAGAGCACTGACGAAATTTTGCTGAAAGGGGGAGGATCAGTTTTGCTGACTTCCTAACAAGGGGGAAGGGGTCGAAAATCGCTAAAAATTTGCTGACGTAATACTTGAATGGCCCCTTATTTTAAGCATCTTCCCTTTGTGTTCAACCCATGGGCTAAATATGGCATGCCTCAAGTGGCCTTGGTACACTTACAGTTAAATTAAATGTCCCGTGGCACATTTCCAGATCACAAATAATCTGCGGCACTGTTCTAGATCACTTAATTAAGTGGCCTGTGACGCTTTTTCAAATCAGTGAAGTGGTCCCACACTATTCCAAAGGTTGAGTTAAGTTGTAATGTGCCGCGAGTCATTCAAGTGGTCTGAAAGTGTGACGCGGGCCGTTTGAGTCATCTCGAAATGTGCCACAAGTCACTTGAATGATCTGAAAGTGTGCAGCAGGCCATTTTGCAACCTTTATCTTGCATTTCCTGGTTCTTTAGCATTTCTTCCCCCAGTAACCATTGAATGGATAACAACAATGACAGGATTTTGATTAAACTATAAGCATTTATTCAATTATATATTAACTACTGATATAAAATTTTAACAACAATTATCACAATTAAACCTTTTTCTCAATATTATATCAGAACAATAAAACTGAACGGTCTCACCGCCATGTCCAGGTTTCCACGTATTAGTTCACATCGACCGATAGACACTCCCAGGTGTCAACCTCACAGCAGAAGACTCCCAGACACCAGTTTCAGACGGGTTTGGTGTCTCCAAACACACGTTGAGGTCACAGCTCAGCCACTGCATAGGGAACTGGAGGCGAACGTCCACGGGTAGCCGGTCTAGCCACTAACCAATCCACAGGCGACAGGATCACGACGACATTGGGTTTTCACATCCAGCGATGACACGGGTGAGATGCCAAGGGCACACCTCTACAATTTCAATTCATTGTTTTTGAGAGATTTCATTGTTTGTTCAGCCTAAGCACCAATTCTCGCCGTACGTTCATATGGAGAGAACCAGGGACCCGCTACCTAACCTCCAATGTCCGCGAAATCAACCATTATGGAGGAGGAGGTTTAATGGTTTGGGCAGGCATCATGTTGGATGGCCGCACACCTCTCCATGTCTTTGAAAGAGGCACTGTGACTGGTGTGAGGTATAGGGATGAGGTCTTGGAGCCCTATGTTCGCCTTTTCAGGGGTGCAGTTGGCCCTGACTTCATTTTAATAGACGATAACGCAAGACCGCATAGAGCTCTTCTGCTCGACGATTTTCTAGAGAGTGAGGATATTCGCCAGATGGATTGGCCAGCCAGATCTCCAGACCTTAACCCTATAGAGCATGTCTGGGACGCTTTGGGGAGGGCAATTGTAACTCGCAACCCCCCTTCGGGAACCATCCAGGGAATGAAAACAGTGTTGCTGAACGAGTGGGACCAATTGCCACAGGAAATGATAAACAGCCTTATTTCAAGTATGAAATCACGCTGCGAGACCTGTATATCTGTAAGAGGGGACCATACCCCCTATTATCCATCTATTAACCTATTTTTTTGTTTATTCTGCAACCGCTGTTTCATACCTTCCGACTCCAACGAGTGTTACGCACGATCATACGTGTGTATTACAATTATTGAATGGTTATTTGTTTTGTATTGTATCAATGTATGTACATATCAAATTTCATTATAATCGGTACAGTAGTTCTAGAGAAAATCGAACAAGTCTGCAAATTCTCTTAATTTCTTACACCAGTGTATAAATGGTAATATATATGTTTTTTGTACATTGCGTCTGTATTATATGTTGTACATGTGTGTGTGTGTAATAATAAATTTAAAATTTCAAAAAAAAAAAGTTACGAAAAGTCGGCATTCTTCAAAAACTGATGCTTTTTTCGTTCATCTTCTGATGATTTTAGGGTCATTCTCACAGAATGTTTGTTCAGATTGTTTCTGATCGAACACAATATTCTTTTTCTAGATCACCATTGAAGTTTTGGCCTCCAATTTCATTTGTTTTTGTATAGGGATTTTATTTCCAAGGGTTTAACTTCCCTGTGTGTAAAATTCCTATTTTATTTGACTTCCAAGTTTTGAGTAGGGATTTCATTCCCTACACTTCCACTTTTATGTGTGGAAAATCCCTATTTTATTTGGAAAAATCCCTTTTGCATTATTAGGGAGTGGTTTTAGTATAAATTACAAGTCTGTGCGAAAATCTCCATTTTCAAAAGTTGGCAGCTATGCTTTTATCTCTTCGCTCTACTATAACCAGTCTTAGATGGAGCACAGCATATCTCACTTATTACAGCTTTTAAAAACAGATTGACAATGATCTGCATGCTGTAGAGAAAAAAATTAACCCTATTTGTGTGTTATTCAATCAGACATCCCATGCTTTTTTTTTCTCTTTCTGTAAAGTTAGGAATTTTTGATGTTCGAGGTTTTTTATTATAGGGTGACTATGTTAT
This sequence comes from Pholcus phalangioides, assembly GCF_987345545.1. Classification (NCBI taxonomy): domain Eukaryota; kingdom Metazoa; phylum Arthropoda; class Arachnida; order Araneae; family Pholcidae; genus Pholcus; species Pholcus phalangioides. The sequence goes on along the minus strand of NW_028301615.1, from coordinate 5,076,470 downwards.
TTCATATATCTTCTTTTTTTATGAAGGTCCATCTGAGCCACATGAAACATGCTTAACTTGTGGCTTAGGAACAATGCACTGTCCAGGACATATTGGGCACATTGAACTGCCATTACCAGTTTATAATCCAGTATTCATAAAGACTTTATACCAGGTGTGTGCAAAATTCTTTTTTTTTTTAATTAACATGTTCCAAGATGGCATGAATTTTGTATTGAATGTGATTTAGATTTGTGTTCAACTAACTTTTTTTAATGTCACTGCAGTATAAATTGCAATTTTGGTAAATTCTGTTAGAATTCGGCAAAATAAGTAACTTAATCTCTTGAATATTAGAAAGATCAATTGTGCACCCCAAAAAATGTGAGGTTTGTATAAAACGTATACCCATAATTTTTTGTATATAAACCAATGAAGCTAGGATAGTCATGGTTTGGTGCAGGGGCGTCATTTCAACTTTTTCCGGGGGGGGGGGGCAAAGCACATGTATATATATGTATATATATATATATACCATTTTTAGTGTGTTTTCAAAAGCCGGGGGGGGGGGGTGCTTAAAAAAAAATTAGATACCATCTGAAACAAATTAAGAAATGCTGTGACAGAGAATTAAATGAAGTACTGGAAAAAAAATGAAAATTACTACCAGAATGCTCTGAAATTTTATTTAAAAAATTAGTCTCAAAAATGGTTTATACATTTTTTTGGGAATGACCCACATGCACTAAACCAGGACCATCATTTAGGGGGGGGGGGGCCCTCCCTATTCATCATCATCATCACACCCATTTGGTTTGGAGGGAGTGCTTCGGATTTTTTTTCACTTTTGGCGCTCTCTCTGCTTTTCGATTCCCATTGTGCTTAACCCAGTCTATCCTAATTTAAAAGTTTGACAATTGTTGTGGTAGCATTTTACGGATTAATTCCCCCCGTCATTTTTTTAGACGTGAATATTTTTCAAAATTTTTCTGGGACTACGAGATAGATTCGTACGTAATAGATTATCTATTGCGAAATATCATATTTCACAAATTTCCGCCCATCCCATATTGCGCTTTTTGCATGGAAAACTACACTATGCGCAAGAGAACTTCTTTCTGACGAACGAACAGTGCTGCAACAAGGAGGGGGGCAGGGGTTGGTCTGGTTTCCCGGGCGTAGTATCAGAAGGGGCGCAAATTCTATCATTCAAATTTCATCTTTTCAATTGTCCCTGAATAGATTTTAATAAAAAACGTACTGCCATGGGACATAGGCACCAGAACATGGTGGGGGGGGGGGGCTGCTGCTATTTCAACCCCCCAATAAATTTTGTGTTGGGGGCAAAGCGTATCAATAATAAGCGTTCCCACCGTGTATCAGAAAGAGAAGCCGATTGACTCGAGCGCCATCTTGTGGGAGAGGGCTGAATTCGAACGGCGCTCCAGACATGCCCACATTAACGTTGATTGACAGCGCTGATTTTCCCCTTCCTGCTACTATAATATCCAACTATTATAGACAGCTTTGCTCTTAACCTCTCAACATTGCATGAGAGGTTGATATAATTTCGCAATTTCTTTACCACTGGTATTCGAGGATGAATAGAAAATCGCGGTTGGATCCAGAATAAATGTCAACGAATATATATTCCGAAGTAAGCGGAATGATAAAAATTAGGTGAAAAAAATTTAAAACTATGGAATTCAGTACCAACCAAAAATTTTGATTTTTGTGAAGAAAAAAAAAGTAAATACGTTCACAGATGCAATCTTTAAAATTTTTTTACCTCAGGAAGATAATTTGATCTTGCCGCGTGCTGGCCATATAACTCATCCTTATAAAAAAGAAATCTCGTTCTTGAAAGTAAACAATATTCTTCACGTTTAATAGAATTACAATGAAATCCCAAGGGGGATGGGGGAAAGAGAATTTCTTGAAGCAAAATTGATACATCAAACACCCCCTTTCCCCACAAAGATGATCCCATCATTATTTCATTTCTTCTACATTATGAAATTGCTCCAGACCATGTACTAATAGTAATAATTGATTAGATTGACAATAGAAAATACAAGCAAGTATGGCAAACATTTTATTACATAACGTGGAAGTACATGAATGAGATCAGCTACATAAGCAGTAAAAAAATCTTCACCAACAGGAGATTGCATTATCATTTATAAATGCTGAAATACATGTGGATATTTTATATACACTATTTAAATCGATCTTCAATGTTTTCTTAAAATGTCATTCCCATTTGCCACTTCAAAACTTATGCATCGCTATCATAAAGTTCTGAAATTAAGCTGGGGAAAAAAATGTCTACATGCCTATCTCTTGGTGTAATAACCACGAGTATTGTCATTACACATTTGTGAAATAAATGTTCGACTTATCTCTTACCACATCTTCCCAAAAGATGAAAAATTAACACTTCATTCGACAGTGTTGCTCTGAAGCAACATGACAAATCATTCATACATTTCTCGAGTGCATTGATGCTTTGAAGCAATTCCTGAACTATTTAGCAATGCTTGCAGTTTTAATGATCACCTATAAAAAATGATCGACTCAAAAAAGTACACATGGTTTCTACTTTTTGGTAAGTCAATAGAGGACGATTGTTAACCGTTGGATTTTGGGGAGTGAAATATTCAGTACGTGTTTTTAATATTTAGATGTTGAAAAGTACCTGCACATTCCTAAACAATGAAACAGTTACATTGTCAAACAATGATATTTTTGAACTATTCTAATCAGGACTGGGTTTTGACATAAAAAAACTGGTTTAAATGGTGTGAATATACTTAAATGTGAATGCTTCTGAATAATGTTTTGAACATAATTTGTATGCGATATGATGAAGCATTTCCTTGTACATTGTGTGTTTCATTTTTAACATTTAATTTATTGCAATGCTCAAAACAAGATATTGGTTGTAATTTGCAATTTTGAATTTTTTTTTGACAAAAAGAGAGGCCTAGAACATATAAAATATAATTTTGTGGTCCATTTCACCTGACCCAACTTTGATCTCACCTGATTTTTTGGAAAAAAAAAAATTGTTCAAGCTGTAAAATAGTTTCGTGCGGTTTTGTATCAAAGAAGAAAGAGCAGCTATATGTAGTTTGCTGTTTCACATCAGTGGTTTTCAACCTTTCTAAAAGATTCCACATTACGTATACAATGACTTACCTACCAGTGCCCACTTAGCTTTTTTATCTGTTAGAAAATTTAGTTTTTATGTAATTCATTACAATAATTATCTGTTAAATAACTTCTATAATTTTTTCTATAACCAATTGCAAACTCTTTCACTTGTTATTTAATGTCACACACATTTTTGGTTCTGGGAAATATTCAGTTTTGGCTTTTGTTTCTGAAAAGTTAAAAAGCTATCTCTGAAACAGTAATTGTTTGTTTTTCGAAGTTAGGGAAAAGGGATAAATGAATAGTGCTTACTATTTCCAGCTGGAATAAATATGCATGGTATGTGTTCAACACTTCATTAAATTTTTATATGCTTTTCTTAAGTCATGCTCATGACAATGTCAAATCTAAGAGACAGTTTTTGACAAAAACTGGTTTAAACCGTCAAAAACCTAAATGAATACCTTTTGATAATGTTCTAAGGTGTAATAGGTATATAACATGATGAAAAACTTACTTTTTTTGCATATCACAATGTTTTTTCGGAAAATTAATTCATTACAATAATTAAAACAAAATATTAATTGTAATTTGCAATTTTGAATTTTTCAACATACGAGTCTGGAGCATAAGATTTTATGGTTTATTTATCTAAGCTGTAATCATTACTTGTGTTCAATTTGCTATGTGGAATAGAGCTGTTTATTCAAAATATGTATAGCAGCACATCAGAGGTTAGATTTTTGACCTCAGAAACTAACTCGGTATTAAAACTGTCAAAACTTACTGTCAATGATGTGAAATAGTTTTTGTTAACCTGATAGCTATGTTAAATAACAAAACACTCAATTTCATGTAAATTGAAGGGTTTTATATTCAGAATTATCATTATACTGAAGAGAAATATCTATTTTTTGATATTTTAAATTTTCTGATGTGCCCAAAATTTAATTCCATATAAAAATTCTCTCACAAAGCATCTGTCTTTTAATACACTAATTAAACTCATTCATTCTCACGTAAAAATTTCTTAGCTCAGGGTGTTTAAATTCACAGAGTTTTGAAGTGTATTTTCAACCACGGCAGAGCTGATAGGACGTGACACCTAAAGCATTTTTTTTTGCATGTTTGGATACAGCTTCAATTGGAAAACCATTGCATTATAAATGTTAGTAAATATCCCATATCTTAGTGCAAAAGCAGGAATAACTAAGTTCAGCTAAAGACAAGTTACTAGAGTTTCTTAAGCATCATATCAGCTAGCATTGTCAAATTACATGATAATTTAGTCCTTTCATTTACTCTATTTTGCTCGCTAGATATATTTTAATGTTCTGCGCAATAAGAGTATCATGGGTACCTATATCATTCAATAATAACAGACACCACCATGAAATATATGATGTAATCAACTTCTTTACACACCTATCTGTTGTAAAAAGAGTACACCAGATGGTTTATATCAATGCACACATATATATAAGCAGTTGAAGAAATTTAGGTTACTTACAATGAATAGTGGGGGGGGGGGGGAATTAAATGTCTTACAAGGTTCCACTAATACGAAAATGGTTAGATTTTCATTCAGAAAAAGTTAAGCGTGACAAAAAAAAAAGTGAAATATAATTACTCTTTGCAACAGATATATTTTGAAACCAATATCAGTTACCATTACATGATTTAATTAATATCCACACTCATTCACATTAACCTCCTCACTTAATTCCACCACTGCTGGAAAAATTCAACAGCATCATATAAACTACTAATTTAATTGAAAATATAATAATAGTTATGACAGCAATTAGAAAACTTTCCCGAATGGTTTGCTCAAGAGTATAAAGAAAATGGTCTCTACTATTACATTTCATACCATCAATTAATTTTCAATATAAATATAAGTTCACACTTTATATAAACTGATGTGATAAGTAATTGCTTAGCTAGTTGTTTGTGCAAACTTACTACTTTTACAAGTGGTAGGCTGCACATTGAGGATGACAACAAAATGCACATAAAAAAAATATTGACATGAAATGTATCTGCAAATACACATCCCAAAATATAAACCATTCCCTCGAAAAACTGTTGAGAAAAATATATTTCCCATAAAATATTATGGTTGTCTTGATCTCGGTAAGGACCAATTCTTGATTAATTCCATCATAGGTATCATATTCCTTTTAAAACAGGACTATTGCAATAGATACCAGTCTAAGCTATTCCATTTATTCACAACAACCCTGTTGCAGAAAAGTTTTCTGAAACAAAATTGCAGGCACAGTAGCCCAGGTCGATTAGACACTCGCCTGAACTAACACAGTAAAGTTTTACTGGTTCATGTTGGAATACCGTGCAATGGGAAAGCAGACACAGCACCTAGAACATCTGTTTAACATCAACAATAGCCTTTTGGTCCCTGTAAGTGACCATTTTTCAGTCCTCCGAAAAGTGGTGCATTGCTGCTGGCAGGAACAATCTGATTAATAATAAGCTGCATGCCATCAGATCCACACTTGGCCATTGCCGTTAAAGCTGCACGAGTTACTGAAAGGAGGAAGACTTGTTAGCCTGGTTATGCATAGGACACAGTTGGCTCGCACAATCATTGCTTTCATTTCGAAAGTCAACCAGAGTGCCCCCATTGTCAGAGTCCATTGAACATTGTTCATGCTTTTTGTCCACACCATCATTATCATTGTATGACAACTTTTGGTCAAAGTCGTCTTTCTCTTCGTGGCATTCCATCTGACCATTGAGATGCATCTCCCATTTCTAAATTCATCAAAGCCATTGGTTTTTACAACAAATTAGTTATTTACAGTCTGCATCGTTGTTTTACATTTTACTTAACATTGTTTTCTTAACGTGCATACTTTGACTTTCCAGACTTGAAAAGAACAAGTTTGATTAATAATTGGTCATTTGTTTTGGCGCAGTTTGGCCTAATTAGTCCCACACTGAAGGGGGTTAGCGCACCAAACTCTGAGCATGGATAAGGCTTCAATGGATTCGGAAGCAGCAATAAATTACAGGTCCCAATCTAATTAGCCCTCGTGTGCAGAAAGTAAGCACGGTGTGACAAAAATTATGAACAAAACAACCTGCAGGGGACTTTACTTTTGGAAGCATTGAATTTGGACAACATTGATTTTTGAAATACGCAAACTCTCGACATGAGAGGAACAAATGAATTTGAATGACCATTGTAATGCATCTCACATTGTTAAATTCATCAAAGCCATTGGTTTTTACAAGAAATTGCAATTGCATCATTGCAATACATCTCACATTTTTAAATTCATCAAAGCCATTGGTTTTTACAAGAAATTGCAATTGCACCATTGCAATACATCTCACATTTTTAAATTCATCAAAGCCATTGGTTTTTATAACAAATTGCAATTGCACCATTGCAATATATCTCACATTTTTAAATTCATCAAAGCCATTGGTTTTCACAACAAATTGCAATTGCACCATTGCAATACATCTCACATTTTTAAATTCATCAAAGCCATTGGTTTTTACAACAAATTGCTGTTGTTTACAATCCATGTTATTGTTTTACATACCACGCAACATTGATTCGACAAATGGCAACACTACTTTACTTATTGTGCATGCTGTTACTGAGATGACAGGAAGAAATTTAACCTTAATAGTCATTTGTTTTGGCGCAGTTTGACCTAATTGGTCTTTTCGCTAAAAAAATCAAATCCACCAAACATTATCTCATTTCTAATTGGTCATTTGTTTTAGCCCAGTTTGACCTAAAAAGCAGAACCAAATCTAACAATTTGAATTAGATGCCACATTTCACACAAAAAAAATAAATAAATAAATAACCACTGCATGCTTCTCACTCATGGTTCATGACAAAGACCAACCAATAACTCACCACAAAGCTGTTCACTGAAAGGAAAAGTTCACCAACAAACAAGTCCCTGACACAAAATTCACTAAAAGGAAAAATCACCTGTGAGAAAATTCAATGCCTCAGAGATCGAGCGAGTGGCTGAGTGATCATGTTGGCCAAGTGATAAAATGAGTAGGAAAGAGCATAACAGGAAAGATGAGTCACTGAGTGAGCAAGTGACAGATTTAGATAGCAAAACAGCGAGCAAGTGATTGGGTCAGCGAGTAAGGAAAAGAAATTATGTGTAACAAAGTTAGTGGGCAAGAGTCACTCGCTCAATCATTTGATCAATTAGTCTGCCACTCACTCAATTCCTCACTTACTCCACCATTCGCCCACGCAATTACAAGTACTTTCTTGCTCACTCTAAGAGTCACTTGCTTACTCACTCACACGATCACTTACTCATTCACCCGCTGAAGCAATCACTCACTCACACATTCACTTTCTTGTGCATTCTGACTATCACTTTCTTACTCACACAATCACTTGTTCATGCACACAACCATACACTTCCTTACTCACACAGTCACTTTCTTGTGCATTCTGACTATCACTTTCTTACTCACACAATCACTTGTTCATGCGCACAACCATACACTTCCTTACTCACACAGTCACTTGCTCATTCACCTGTCCACTCTTACATCCAATCAATTGCTCAGCCACCCACTCACTATCTTATTACTCATTTCTCATTTTCTAACTTACTGGCTCAATCACTTGTTTGATCACTTACTCGCTCATTTGCTCTCTGAATCAGTCACTTGCTCACTCAGTCACTCACCTTGTCTGTCACCTGCTAGCTGGCTCATTCCGTCACTTGACCAGCTCAGTCACTTGGCCCCTTTCTCGATTTCTCAGTCAGGGAATTTTCCTGCAGGGAAATTTGCCCTTGTATGTTGGTGAATTTTTCCTATCATGCTTACACTCTTTTTCTCTTTGCCAGAGTTCGAATGTTTTTAATGTCAAAAGTCGTTGATAACTTTCTATTCCTCTCTCTGAGATATATTTTAAGAAGAAGCTTTGAAGCATGAGTGGTTATTTTTTCTTTTAAAACTTCTGCGTGGGCATCACAATCGATGAAATCCAGAAGCCTCGCCTCACGCACTGTCTGTTTAAGGTGCAGTAACATGCATCCTTTTGATATGGACGAGGCTAGATGGGTTTCAGTGATTGTCATGCCAGCAGCAAAGAATCGCACAAAATTTTCTGATGGACGTTTCAATCCGTAGTCGCTATTGCTGTCGTACTGCTTGAAGTATATATACAGCAGGTGTTCCTTCAACTTAGCAGAGTCAAACATCGCTGTTTCGCACAGCGTGCAACTAACACCAGACAGAGCTCTGCGAGCTATGTAGCCAGCAATGTATGAACATGCATTAACCTCTGTTAATGACATGGCATCCATAGAAGATTTATTGAGCAATTCATCATCTGCATCTGGAGTGGCTGACTCACAGCATGATGGTTGCTCTTCCTCCTCTGATGGAACAAACTGTGAACCAGACGATAGTAAGTGGAACATGAACTTGTCACCATCTGGTTCACAGTTCGTGAACCTGCTGGCTCCCCCTCCCCCCATCTCACTATTTCAGTATACTGTAAGATTGACTCAAACTAAAGCAAAATTACAGAAATGACTTGTTCACAAAAAACAATATTTGGCCAAAACAGTATACTAGCAACTACAGATAATTCTTTTCTGTCTCTCCTCACAATATTTAACATTTTTTATTTTTTGGAGTCTTCTACAGCCCAGTGTAACTACTCTCTTTGACAATTCACATGACAAATTATGAAGATATGTAAGTTTTTAAGAATGAAGCTTTTTTGAGATCACTTCCAAAAGCACAGTGAAAAATGTGTAAATTACACGAACATACAACAGCATATCTGGCCACATGAAAAGGTCACTGTGCCATGAAAAAGTTGAAAGAAGCATTATTTTAGAAATTTTTCTTCAGGTAAAGGTTTTGTTTGTACCTACATTTTTTTGCGACTTGCCCAGCTTTGCTTAAGCCCTAAAAAAATGAGTACACAATTTTGGACTGGTTTCATCAGGAAAAAAAGTTGCTTGGCGTCATTACATTTTGTCACGCCTTAATATAAGACTGAAGTAATTAATTTTTAGCTCTGGGCTTCTTATACATTAATGGATATTAATAATGTAATTATATAGAGCGTACATCTCCATACATGTATATTGGGTTTGTGCAAACCCCCATGGCACCCACATCCTGAAGCAGGGGCCCTACGCTTGATTATGGAAGGGCCCATAGCCCCCACGTCCTGGAGCAGAGCTTCTAGGTGGATATCACTGGTAGGCCCGAAGCCAGACTTTTCATGGGCCCTTCTCTAATGAATTTACAGTACAGAGAAAATTATAATTTTTCCAGGCCCCCAAGATTGAAGCTCTGTTGCCTCCTTCCTCCTCCATGGAGGGCCTGCTGAACAAGGGGTGGCCCGCAAGGTTTATTTTATCATTTATTATTATTAATTATCATTTTCTTTGTACTGTAAATTCATTAGAGAAGGGGCCCATGAAAAGTCTGGCTTCATGCCTACCAGTGATATCCATCCACCTAGAAGCCCTGCTCCAGGACGTGGGGGCTATGGGCCCTTCCATAATCAATTACAGCCTGATAAAAGAAAAAAAAATTATGGTAATTGTTCCGGGCTGGTGCCGTTCCAGCCCCCCCCCCCACCTAAATTTTTCAAAAACTAATACTCATTTGACAATTGTAAGTAGTAGTAAAGAAAGATAAGAAATTCATAACTAACCTGTTGTCTTTAGGAAATCTGAACATATGAGCTCCTTTAGTATTGGAATGCCTTTCACATCCTTGGTAACTACAACGGTTAGAAGTTTTTGCCATCGCAAAAATGAACGTAATTCAAAAAATTAAATAAAAAATAAACTTCAAAAGGGAAAAACACGTTCAGAAAAGTTAAAGAAAAAAAATAATGGCCCTGAAAAGGACTTTTTATTAAAATAATTAAACTAAATGATGAAATTAAACGGGAGAAAAAGAGTACCACGAGTCGCTAATACAAGGAAAAGGAGGTGGAATGTCCTTCAAATTCAAATCCCCCCGCCCCCAACGGCAGTTTCGGAAGTTCTGCCCTCTGCCGACGGTGTCGCATGCCCTTGAAAGGATTGACCTATCATCTCCGAGGAGAGGACCGGTTCCTTCATAGGAGAGAAGACGCTTGTCTTTAATACGCTTTGGTTGGGGGGGCTGAGAACCCCCTTCCCCACCCAATTAATGAATAAATAAAGGTGGGCACTGCATCCTTCTACATACAGGCTCGAGGCTCGTCACGGGACGACTGGCAACTTTCAGCCCTCTTAATGTTTTTTTATGCCCACGCCTTTGCCCTGGGCTGCAAAATGTAAAGGGTGGCAAATTTTTTTAATAATAATAAATTTTTAATAATGTGATCCTCACGTATTCCCAAGTGATCAGCACGATCCGTCCAGGGAATTTGTTAGTGTTAAACATTAATGCTTCGAACCGGGATTCGAGCCCAGACCTGCACATTGAGAGGCTAGCTCCCTAACCACTTGACTGCCAGGCAGTCGGAAATGGAAAATTTTCTGTCGGGAACTGGAAAACCACTAAAAATCATAAGTTATATACCACTATAAATCATTATGCAGTCGCTGGGGCGGAAAAATCCAGTCTTCCCCACAAACACATCAAAAATCTTTTAGAAAGAAAACTTTATCTATATACTGTCTATACCAGCAGTTCTTAACCAGTGCTCCACATTCTCTCAATTAAAGTAAAGTGAATCAGAAAATTTTATGACCAAATGAAAAAAAAAACGTAGCGTACGGGACTCCGTCGTAGAAATTATATACTAAAAAGGGCTCCGTGACTCAGAAAAAAGGTTGAGAATTGCTGGTGGATACTAATTTTTTACTCAATACTGAACATGTTCTTAGAATTTCAACGAAAATTTGTAGATTTTTCCAGGAACGTCATTTCAGCGTTTTCCAGGGGAGGGGGGAAGGCAAAGAACATGAACTCAATGTAAGTATGGGGTGATTATAAAAAAAACTATCCCGACATATGGGCCCCTAACTATCATACCATCCACAGAAACTGAATGAAATTTTGGCATAAGATATTTTGAGGTATGCGCTCAAGAATGATATGGAAAACAACAGTGTCCCTCTAACAGTTACGGTTACAGTGAGAAAATTTCGAAAATATCAAATGGCAACACCAAGTTTTTTTGTATTGGAATGCGATCTCCATACTGAAAAACACTAAATAGTGTTGGAATGGCACCTGTAGCACGAAAATCCCCGGAGCTAGGCAAGGAAAAAGTAAAAAGGACTTTGCCGTGCACCAGAGCATTAATGCTCGTTTCATTCGTCACACCGTTTCTTCGGCTGAGATCCCAGCCTGATTAGTCCTCCACAAGGTCCCTAGTCTGGAATAGATGGCGAACCCCCAAACCAGCTTTTCAGGGGCCCTCTGTGGTTAATTTATACTGTGAAAAATCAGAAAGTGATAAGAATCGTTCCGGCCCCTGTCAGCCCTGCCCTTGCCCCCCTCCCCCCACAGTAGAGAGGTATGTATATGATACATATACATATAACATCAGTGCTCCCAACACACAGGGTCAGGGTACCGGGGGATTGCACATATACCTTAATGGGGAAGTTAAAAGGTTTGATTTACAGGGCCCTTGATGGATCTCGTTGTTTTCTTGCTGCTTTGACATTGAAAAATTTGCGATAGCGGAAGCCCAAGATATATCCAGTCTGGGAACCCCATAAAATTTGGGAATTCGGTCACGGGTAATTGTGGGGGGGGGGCTGGAATGTATTCGTTGGTAAAATGAATACAAATGAACATTTGCCGTGGCACTCACAGGGGTGATGTATGACAAGCTCCGAGTCAGGGGGCCCTGGATGAATCTCATTCTTTTCTGTTATTTAACATTTCAGAATTTGCAACAACGAAAGCCCAAGATAAAGCCAATCTGGGGGCCCACTAAAAGTATGCGAATTGGTGTCCCAGGTAATTGGTTGGAAGCGCTGGATTTTATTCGTTGGTAAAATGAATACAAATGAAGATTTTCATGGCGATCGCAGCGGGGGATGACCGACAAGCTTCCAAGTCGGGAGCCCCATGTTTACAGGTTTCACTTTGGGGGCCCTGGATAAATCTCATTCTTTTCTGTTGTTTAACATTGTAAAATTTGCAACACGTCGGTAGCCCGAGATAAATCCAGCCTGGGCCCCACTAAAATTCAGCGAATTGGAGTCTGGGGATCCCCATGGGAAAGTTTTCTGTGGTACTTGATGAATCACATTTGTTTTTTGTTGTTTTATTATTATAAAATTTGCTTGTTCAGTAAGCTAGTGCTTTCACATGTCCCTTTCCGTAGTACGCTGATGAAGTGGGACGAAATAAACAAAATATGTTGTGATGAGAAAAGGGGGGGGGGTTGGTCGCTAAAGTGTATGTTATAGTGTATTTTCAAAAGCTCTCCCCCCCCTCCCTCAAATGACAGCTCTGGATTTGTCAACACGTTGATGGATTAGCAGGGGTTCTCAAACTGCGCGCGCGCCAACCTTTGTCAGGGGTGCAGCTTCGCAGTGGTCCTGACAAAGGTTTTTCAAAGAAATGCTTTGCTTACAACTGCTCTTCACATAGGCGTACGCAGAATATTCTCTGGCGGGGGGGGGGGGGGGGGGGTTCAAATTTGTTTTTCCTTCTGGGGGGGTTTACGTTTTTTCTGGCAAAATAACACTATAATCTTGGCTTAAGGGGGGGGGTGAGAATCCTAAATCCCCCCCCCCTTTGCGTACGCCAATGGCTCTTCATAAGGGAAATGGGTGGTGCAGGTGAAAAATGTTTGAGATTGAGAACCCGTTTTTAAGAAAACGGATAAACACTGTTTTGATTGCTAATCGCTTACTAACATTGTCGAAACACAGGGTTTCTGTTTTTTTTTCTCTTTTATTTTATTGTACTGAATATCTGTTATTTCCGTGGATTTGAATTGGAATGCCGAGTGTTATGGAAGAGACACGAAATTTTTTTCTGATACAAATAATGAACATCTCACACACAATACATATCTCTGTATTTCTTACAAACTCGAAACCAGTTTATTGCAGCATCTGTGCGTTCATTGAAATTGGTTATGCACAGAACATGCCGGATAAAAGCAGTGCCGTCTTAAGGCATGGGCCCACCAGGACCTCAAGATAAAAAAGGCTTCACAAAAGAGAGATGTGATTGAGATTTTCAAGAATTTGCCTGGTAGGGCCTCAGAAAAATCATTTGGCCCATGATGCTCTTAAGACGGCCCTGCTTATAGGAGGAATCTATAATTCTGGGATGTCATAAATAATGGATCCACACTGATAACTTGTGATTAACGACCACGTATACATTTATCGCTATTAACAATTATTTTCATAATGATACGCTGGCCATAAAAAAATTACGGTTTCATCATCGAGGTGTATGGATAACTTTTCGCTTCATCTTATTAACGGTGACATTTTATTTAGAAAGTATCGAAATTAACTTCTGCGGATTATAGGCATGTATTTTTATTGTGTCTAACTAATTCTGTTGTCTCTCTATCTTGATTGAAGTAAAATTATTTAAATCTTTGTACACATATTATGCAATAATATTCGAAACAACGGTTTGATACAAGAAGTCATTAAAAACATATATCAGAACTTGTAGTCTTTTGAGGATTAACGCGTTTATTGCAGCGCTTCGCTTCTCAACCTTTTTTGACCCTCGGAGCCCTTTCTGGTACGTAATTTCTATGGCAGTCCCAGACGACTATTTTTTATTTATTCATCAAAGTTTCTGTCTTATTTTTATTATTCAAAAATATAAATAATTATTTTTTCAAATTTACTGGGTTTTTTTATTTATTTTCCTTGAGTGGCCACTAGCCCCTGAGAGTTCACACGGGGCCCTGGTTGAGAACCGCTGGTTTATTGGAATCCTCCAATATTGTCAAACTGATTGATTTAGCATGAACAGGCTGGTAGGGTTACTAGTTGACGAGATGTCATGTTTCCCGCTCAAAGGCTTTTCTTCTTTACCCTTCAGAACGCCTGCGGTCATTTTCGCTCTCCTCTGCCTCCTCAGTATGTTAGGGGACATCGATGCTGATCTTGATGTATTTTCTCTTTTGAAATCGCTCTCTTTGTTTGACTCCCCAGTATGTGTTCGGCCTTAAGGGCTTATGTGGTTGTACACACAACATTAAGTACATATAGTGTAGCCCAGTGATATCCAAACATTTTCGGTTCACGGTGCTGTTTGTATTACTGCTGAAAAAAAATTGTGATAATTTTTTTCAGCCCCAGTCCAGCCTTACAGAAAAATAGAACTATAATAGTTCCTCCGAGGCTTGCACCAGGCCTGCGATACACTGCAACATTTTCTTTTTTGGCCACCCAGTCAATGTATATGAACTTTTCTGTTTCAACGTACAAAAACAGATGCCGTACTAATTAAAAACTCTTGTTCCTTGAATCTAGATTTGTCAATATTGGGTTTTATTTCTGCATTAACCATCATCCGGTCTGTGAATTCATTCCATTTCTTATATTTTTTTTCAATCTTTCAAATTTTTCACACATTTTCATTGGTCCACAGATGAGAAAAGGTTTAAGAATACCGATGTACAGTTTATCATAAGAAATGTTTTAATAAATCATACCATTTTTTGAATTACTGAATGTATAGAACACTATGATACTATGGCACACAATTTGGAAACCAATGGTACAGCAAATCTAAGCCTTTTGTTCTCTGCGGACCAAGAAAATATATCGCTGAAGAGCAGTGGCCCTTACCCTTTTTTTTCCATTCTGCTACCCCATGTGCAATATGACTTACCTTCCTACACCTCCTTGGATAATCAATTTTCTATTCGTTATTTCTTTCAATGAATTACAATTATCTGTATTAATTAATTTTTAGTTTTTTTTTTCAGCTACTATCAACATTTATTTGTGGCTGTTTTTTTTCCCCAATAAATTCAAAATTTATACTAAAAAAGAGGTACTGTTTTATAACATTTTTTGAATGAATTGTTATTTACTTATTGATTCCAGCTGGTGCAACAGTATACAGGGTGTCCTTTAAGTTGTGACTCAGCTCTTACCTCATCAAGCGTTCGTCGTAAAGAAATGGTTCCAATTTTAAAAATGCTCAAATTGTATTGGAAAAAAACCACCTTGTACCAATTTAAAAACCACTACTGTAGAGGGATTACCGTTATATCGGGAGGCAGTTTACTTAGACTGCAGGGCATTTCCAAACAAGATTTGAAAAAAATATCGTGGAAGAGGGATTTATTAGGGTATCGAGTATTGTGCTACGGATCGTTTAAGTGTTCTGTAACTGTGTCGTGTGTTACTTAGGTGATCTTTGAATGTGAAAGTGATCTTTGAGGCCTACTTCAGTGATCTGAAAATGTGCCATGGGTCATTTAAGCGATTTGTAAATATGCCGCTTAGTTCATTTTTACAAAATTAGGTTTGGGGGAGCAAGCCACATCAGATAACCTTTAGGGCCATATTTGGTCCGCGGGTCAAGGGTTTACCATGTACAGTCGAATCCTGTTATAACGAATGCCAAGAGACAGGAGGAATCACTTCATTAAAACAAAATTTCGTTATAAAGGAATTCCAGGCTATGTAGCATTGTTCCTATGTAAACTTATTCGGGGTTAAAAAAGTGTTCGTTATAAAACAAGATTTTCGCTATATCGGTATTCGTTAAAACAGGATTTGACTGTACGGCTTAAAGAGTGGGTTGCAATGAATTTCTTAAAGAGAAATTTTGAGTTCTTGCCCTTCAAATAGCATTGAAATTAAAAGAAATTGATTATAATAACATATAAAGGTATTTTCTTTTTAAATACCTTTAAAATTTTTATTTTTTTGTAAAATGTTTTTTGCATTAAAAATTTTTTTTTTTTCATCTGGGGAGGAAGGAGAAGGCACACGAGCCCTCTATGCTCCCTCCTGTGTACATTTCTGATCCCACCAACCACCAATATGCATTAGGAGGTGGGGGCAGTGGTGACAAAATTTTGCTGACGGGGGGAGGGAGTCAAAAATGGCTAAAAATTTTCTTACGTAACGGCTTCGTACTTGAACGGCCCCACAGATAAAATTCATGGGGGGGGGGGGGATGACTAGGAAGCTTAAAATTTTTCGAACATGGATTTATAACAACAAGCAATTTCTGAACTTTAGTTTTTTTTCTGCCATATGGTCACCACCAAATTCAGAGGCTGGTGGAATAAAAAGATTTGTGGTGAAGCGAGTCTGTCTGTCTGCCTGCCTGCCTGCCTGCGTGCGTGCGTGTGTGTGTTGCTAAGCAATACCATTCAAGTGATTGGTATTGCTCGAGCAAATATCTTCCGGCGTCCGTGACGGTTGAATACGGTATTCAACAGGGCTCGGCACGGGTTACTTTTTCCACTAAAAGTCACTTTTTTAAAAACTGGTCACTTTTATTATAAATATTTTTGGCCCAGGTCACTTTTTCCACTTTTTTAGCAGAAAAAACAGCGACCTCGGTCTCTAGCGCTTTTCTGCTGTCAGTGTTTCTCTTTTCTTTAAAAAGGAGGAACTTTACCGGTTCAAGGTCGCTAATTTTCTCCCTCACTTCATTGAAATACTATTGTTGGCGCCCTTCCCGGGAGCATACCATGTCAGCATAACTTGATTTCAATGCACTTAGAATAAAAGCTCCTTGGTTAAAGAGTCGTAATTTTATGGAAAAGGCCGGTCGGAAACAAACTAACATGAAAGATGTACTACAGTAAAGGATTTTTTCCCTTCCTCTACTACCATTCTTTCTTATTTCCCCACGTGCTCACCCATTCTTTCATTTACATCTTATTTTAAAATTTATCCTTTATTTTATTTTATTTTAAAAAGTTTTAATCCCAAGGGCCGAATTCCTTTCTTGAAAAATCGCTCAAGTTACATTTGTTTGTTCTAGCGTTACTTTTTTTTTTTTATCGTTACTTTTGTCAATGTTTTTTAATGTTATTTGAAATGACGATTTAAGAGGGCCGTGTTGAAACCAACTTGTGTGCAGAGGGAGAATACTCTTGTAGCTGGCCAAGGTCAAAGAAGCATGCAGGTATTTTGAATTTACTTGCAATAAAAAAATCATCCGATTGAAAATCTGTTCTATGTAGAAATAAAATTTGTGCTATATTTTCAAATTGGATTTAAATCTCAGCAAGAAACCTTATCCCCAAGTATGATTGAAAAAAGAACTATTTATGAAAAGAACACGGAATCCTGCAATTCAACGTTTAGTTTAACACAAGGGTTTTCAAATCAGACGAAAATTGGTCATTAGGCTGATAAAAACAGTTAATGTGCATTCGAGCCGTAAATAGAGGCGTATTTAATGGTGGACACACAGAGCGGGCCCTAGGCCCCTACTTTATTTTATGTCCAGAGCTGTTATCTGACCTTTATCCTCTTCTGGCCGTAACTTAATATAGAGCATCTTCACGATACTTATTGTTGATTTAATATCGACATCTTACGCTCGATTCTTGGTGTTTAAAAAAATCCCCCTTTTAGACCTCGGAAGTTATTAAAACGTTTTTGTCTCGCAGTAGTGGCTGTTATGACCGCAATAGGAGAGGGCAGGAGTCTGGTTCCACTGGTGCTGAACGAGGAAGGGTGCTGAGTTTACTCTTTTTCTGTTTAAAAAAATGGATACTACACTCAGGCGATAGTAAATTTTTTTTTTTACTTGCAGCCTGGGTTGCTACATACTGTGATCAGATCCAAAACTGGAGGAAGGAAGTGCCTTGGACGGCAATTTTTAGTGGAATGGTATATTTAAGAAAAGCCAATAAATTCCTTTGCAAAATTATATAATTTGACAGTCAAGGGACAGGCAAACAGACAGGCTTGATCGCTGACCTCCCAGAGAGACCATGTAGGGATGGTTTGTGCTCTTTCCCAAAGGGATGGACGGTCTCGGAGAGCAGTCAAAAAGCAGTAAAATTACATTTCCCCTCCAGAAAAAAATTGTATTATGGCCTTGGTAAATCGGGTGCCACAGATGGAGGCGAATTCACTGTTTTTGTTCATTCAAAACTACGGGAGGAGTCAGCACTAACGTGGCGACTTTTTTTCGTGCTAAAATAGGTAACCCTAACAGCAGCATCCGTAAATTCTGTATTAACCTCATTTATAAACCCTGTATGTCGAAGATTCAATTTTTGTGTTCATTTTATCTTAATTTTCCGTATTTCCCGCCATATTTTATCACTTTTTGCACATCGTTGCATATTAGGTTGATTCGTATTATAAATTATATATTTTTTGTAATTTTATGTGCTCTTTTTCAGCCATCTTGAATTGACCACTGTAAAACAGTGATTCCTTGGCACGAAAAAAAGTCGCCACATTGGTGCTTACAAGGTTTCATGGGTAAATTTACAGAGAAATGCTGCGGAGTCTTTTTCCGTTAAAAATTACGGGGGGGGGGGCAAAATTACCAAAATTATACTGTTGCTGGGCAAATGAGTAACTGTGTTTTTTCTCTTTTTTTTCCTGCAGTGGTGTATGCTGTGTGTAAAAAATATATGTATGAAATATGAAAACTTTTTCCCGTTTTGAAGTTTTTCCTTCTTAAATTGATTTTAAGATGGGTTGTGGAAAGCAACATGGGGAAAAGCATTCAACTGCTACTTATAAATGATGTAATGTAGTTACTCTCTCACACATAGTTGTTGATATTATTTCACACTATTGTGTAAAAAAGAAGCAATTTCGATCAGTTCCATTGAAATACAAAGTTTAGTAAAAATTAAGTTCAATTTTTTTACATTTTATTACAGATTCTTCAAGGTAGCTGCTTCAATTGCCACAGACTCATGGCTCCAGAAACAGCGATAACACTTGCTCTCCATCAATTTAGAGCCCTGGATTATGGCTTAGTAGGTGTTGTGAAAGAATTAGCAGAAGTTGTTTCAGATCAATCATCTGTATTGCCGTTGGATGACACATCCAGTGGAATAAAGAGCCGACTGGAGAGTTTTATTTCTGATTCCTTAGCAGGTTGGTAATAGTTTCTTTGAACTGATTCATTGGTATAAAAGTTAAAACTTCATAAACTTCAGAACATGCTCATGGAAAGGGCTAGAAGAATTTGTAGAAAGTAAAGATTTTGATGTAGAAACAAATAAAAAATTGAAAATTTTCTCCTTTTTCCAGAAAGAAACTAATACCCAAGGAACCAAACTGCCACCTTTTGAATTTTTTTTCTTATTATTACTATTACTTATTAAAAGTATTAAGGGGAAGAACTCTTAAAACATTATTCTACCCTCACAGAAAAATTTGTCAAATCTTAATTTGAATGAGGAACATCATTGCAACCCATGACTGACAGCCAGTACTACGGAAATCTTTGTAATGAGTAGATTGAAAAGAGAACATCTTTAATAGCTGATTGTGCTTATTGTTCTTTTGTGTAGTGAAAGCTACTCAGCTCTTTATAAGAGACACAATTTTCATGGAATATATGCACCAGTGGGTCATTCCATTTCAAATCACCCGGCAAAATGCCAAAATGACACCCATAGTCCCAGATTTCAATGATTTTTTTTTATTTGTTGCATTTACCATCCTTATTAACCGTGTGAAATATTATTTGCATATATCTAAAACTTTTTGAGAAAAAAAATGTTGAAATTTATCAAAAACTGATGCAGATGACTTTTCCGAGGCTCAATTTTTAAGCGGCATTGTTTGGAGAAAGTAAATCATAACTTTTTCAATTTTCAGTATATTCAAGTGAAATTTTCACTAAAGTGTTCACAAAAACATACAAAATATGAATAAAAATAATTCATACACTTACATTTGAAATTTACATGCAAAAAAATTATGTAAACTTTGTTTTTGTGGAATTTTTCGTTAGAAAAAATACAATTTTTCAAACTTATTTTTAGACCAGAGGCACAACAGTTACCAAAACAACTTTTATTTTAAATTTCTCCTAAATATATGAAGTAAAATACTGGAGAAAAAAAATAATGGTTTTTTGACCACTAATATGTTTATTCTGGCTCGCAACACAAAATTCATCGAAATAAGACTGGATCGTTCCGATTTCAAATCATTTAACTAGATACTAAAATGCAACCCATCATCCCAGATTCCAATCATTATTTTTTGTTTATTGCTTCTACCATGCTTGTTGACCATGCAAAGTTTCATGTACATATCTTAAAAACTTTTTGAGAAAAAAAATGTTTTCTAACCTCACGAATGACGTCTCTTAGGCTAACCCCATTCAAGCAATATTATTTGTTAAAATATATCATAACTTTGCAGATTTTCAATACATTCAAATGAAATTTCCACTAAAATGCTCACAAAAAAATGCAGATTATGACTAGGAAAGAAAATTTAAACCTTTGTATTAAAAAATTAGATTGCAAAAAAAATTGTTGAAATTTAATGTGATTCTTTTTATAATAAAAACGCAATGGCTCACCTTTGCTTTTTCATTTACAAAAGCTCTCCTGCTTTTCGCACAGCATATTCAGTGATATTGAACTCTTCAGATTTTTTTCCTTGTTCCCCTTTCTTAAAGCAGGGGCCAGAGTTAAAATTTGAGTTTTCCCCTTGTTGTGATGGTTAAATTGAGTCTTATTTCTAATTAACTTTATCAAAATAATCATATTTGCTTTCTGTTTGATACCTTCATTAAGTGTGCTTTGAGATTCATTTTCTGGTAATTCTTCAAAAACTTTACAAACATTTGATTTTAAAGTGTTGCAAGCAGATTCAAGTTTTCTTTTGGCATTGTTTGACTTGCACTGTGGAGCTACCCTATGAAGTTTAATTGGTGACTCTTCTATGTTCTGTAGAGATGAATTTATTTCTTGAATTGCTTCTTGTTTAATAATTGACATTTTTCCAAGTTATTTCTCTACATTACTATCACTGTTCATCTCTTCACAGTATTCAGTTTCTTCACCTAATTTATTGTTGTTTATATTCACTGTCCCTACAGGCATGGCATATTTTTGGAATTTATTTTGTACAACCATTTATTTCATTTATACATGAAAAATACAAGTTTACTATCCTTAAACCTTTTGTTATTTTTTTCTTATGACATTTTAAAGGATTAAAGCATACTTTCGGATATATTTCATAAACTTTGAGAAAAAAGCTCTATGATGCTTAAACACACAGTAGATTAATGTTCAGAACTTGCTCCACTCTTCAATATTGATGTCCGATAGGCCCAATGTTGTAATGGATAACAGATTTTACACTTTTGCATAACACTTTTTATGACAGTCAGATCCAGTTTCTTTTCCAGCACTCACACTTTTCCAACAAATTTCAAGTGTCTTTTCTGACATTTTACTTTGAATTCCAAAATGATGATATAAAATATTTAGCTCAAATGGGAATTGTGTTATCATAAGAAAAATTTGCTAACCCTGGAGTAGGCTACTTTATGGAGCACATTCTGTCTTCAGCAAGATCATAATTGAGACTTGAATCATTTGAGGGGGGGGGGAACAGTTTAGTTCTAACACTTTTGTTTTAGTTTTCCCAATGAAGCAGCAGCAGTGACTTTATCATCACCTGCTGGGATGATAAAGTCTTATAATTAAATAAGACACCAGCTGCCCTCTGAAGGACAAAGACCAGTGTGCCATAGTTTATATCTTCACAGAAGCTATTATTATTTTTTACAATCATCATCACAGCAAGAAACATCACATCTAATATATCACCCCCAGGCATTATATACATTATGTTTTCAATTCTACTCTCTTCCATCTGCCTCATTATTTCATTCTTTGTTATTTAATGCCTCATATTCTGGCTTTTTATCAGCAATTTTAAATTATTTCTTGGGAAAAATATATAGAGGCTTGTGTTAAATATTATAATGTAGATTTTTTTTCACACAAGTATAACCATTTCATATTTATCATATACATTAAATATATGTTTATTAAAATATATACTGTAAAAGTTGAAGTAATTAAAAAAAAATTTAACACTGTTGTGGTAAAATAACTTTATAATTAAGCATGCTAAAAACTTCAAAAATTAACCTATATATATGATTAACATTATCTGGATTTATCAAATACAAAATAATTCTTTATGAAAAAATATATCAGATTGCAAAAGTTTGTCTTTGTTGCATCATAAGAAATATTTATAGATCAACTAAAAGTGAAATTAATTATTTGGAATTTGAACACTTCTAAGAATCTGAACATGAATGTTTAATTTAAAAAATTATTTCATTCACTGAAAACCTTTTTTTTTTCACCAACTCCCATTTGCCACATTACATTAACATTTCTAATTATTTCATGAATTCTTTTAATCCTAGAATTTTAAAATTTATTAATTGTTTTGAATTATTGCATTAACTACTCATGAAACTTAATTTAGTGAATACTGTAATAAATGTATAAGCGTACATGAAAAATAAAATATAAATTTCTTTTTACTAAGCATGAATCATATTAAGTCAAAATGTACAAATATAATTAATGTAGGCATATAAGTACATTGTGTTTCGTTACTCAAATGTATTAACTGTCAAAATAATGTTTACTTTTCTACAGTCTTCTTAATATATTAATAGGATTAAATTTTAAAAAAAATTGAAAATTCATGCTGTGCATCCAAAAAAAAGTGTTTAAAAAATTGTGTTAAAAAAAAAAAAATTAATAAAAAAATTAAATTTAAATGACTTTTTTCCTCTAAGGTTTACATTTTTTTCTATTCATAATCTGCATTTTTTTGTGAGCATTTTAGTGGAAATTTCATTTGAATGTATTGAAAATCTGCAAAGTTATGATATATTTTCACAAATAATATTGCTTGAATGGGGTTAGCCTACCAATTAAACTTCATAGGGTAGCTCCACAGTGCAAGTCAAACAATGCCAAAAGAAAACTTGAATCTGCTTGCAACACTTTAAAATCAAATGTTTGTAAAGTTTTTGAAGAATTACCAGAAAATGAATCTCAAAGCACACTTAATGAAGGTATCAAACAGAAAGCAAATATGATTATTTTGATAAAGTTAATTAGAAATAAGACTCAATTTAACCATCACAACAAGGGGAAAACTCAAATTTTAACTCTGGCCCCTGCTTTAAGAAAGGGGAACAAGGAAAAAAATCTGAAGAGTTCAATATCACTGAATATGCTGTGCGAAAAGCAGGAGAGCTTTTGTAAATGAAAAAGCAAAGGTGAGCCATTGCGTTTTTATTATAAAAAGAATCACATTAAATTTCAACAATTTTTTTTGCAATCTAATTTTTTAATACAAAGGTTTAAATTTTCTTTCCTAGTCATAATCTGCATTTTTTTGTGAGCATTTTAGTGGAAATTTCATTTGAATGTATTGAAAATCTGCAAAGTTATGATATATTTTAACAAATAATATTGCTTGAATGGGGTTAGCCTAAGAGACGTCATTCGTGAGGTTAGAAAACATTTTTTTTCTCAAAAAGTTTTTAAGATATGTACATGAAACTTTGCATGGTCAACAAGCATGGTAGAAGCAATAAACAAAAAATAATGATTGGAATCTGGGATGATGGGTTGCATTTTAGTATCTAGTTAAATGATTTGAAATCGGAACGATCCAGTCTTATTTCGATGAATTTTGTGTTGCGAGCCAGAATAAACATATTAGTGGTCAAAAAACCATTATTTTTTTTCTCCAGTATTTTACTTCATATATTTAGGAGAAATTTAAAATAAAAGTTGTTTTGGTAACTGTTGTGCCTCTGGTCTAAAAATAAGTTTGAAAAATTGTATTTTTTCTAACGAAAAATTCCACAAAAACAAAGTTTACATAATTTTTTTGCATGTAAATTTCAAATGTAAGTGTATGAATTATTTTTATTCATATTTTGTATGTTTTTGTGAACACTTTAGTGAAAATTTCACTTGAATATACTGAAAATTGAAAAAGTTATGATTTACTTTCTCCAAACAATGCCGCTTAAAAATTGAGCCTCGGAAAAGTCATCTGCATCAGTTTTTGATAAATTTCAACATTTTTTTTCTCAAAAAGTTTTAGATATATGCAAATAATATTTCACACGGTTAATAAGGATGGTAAATGCAACAAATAAAAAAAAATCATTGAAATCTGAGACTATGGGTGTCATGGCTGGGTGATTTGACATGGAATGACCCCAGTGTTAGATTGATAGGGATAACATGAACAGAATTTCTGCAAATATTTGCAGGATGATTAACTGTTTCAATGCCAAACTATGAGCAGATTTACTTTTTTGTTTTGAAATTTGGGATTCCATGTTCTTTTACATGCCTATTCATATATCCAATTTAAAATTTCTTTGTTTTTACGGCTCCTTAGGGCAGGCATCTTCAATTCGTTGCTCATGAGCATCACAGTGCTCCCTAAAGTACCCAGAGTGCTCGATGTTTGTGCCCAATTTCATGTTCGTGTGCAATTGGCCAACTTTCCAATTAAAACCCCTTGTAAAAATTTCATTCAAGGATTGAAATTATCCTGAGGTTTCATGCATTTGTATGTGAAACTTGCCATAAGGGTGCTTTTCTTTTGACGGGTACAGGCAGTCTCACAATTGAAGACCTCTGTCTTAGGGAGAGGTGAAGACAGAAACTTGTGCTACCTGTAAGTTATTTTTATATGGTGACATTTCTGAAGTATCATTATAATAAGCAATTTTTTACTTCAAATCACCAATTCATTTGTTTCCCAAAAAATATATATATTTACTGATAATTCACAATTTATTTCTTATGCCTGTGACAAGACGGAAACACTTTTGATAAACCCATTTTTAACTTTGCCAAAGTTTTTTAGCACACAGCACACTGTTTATGTATTTTAGACATAATAATCCATTAAGTGATCTGACTTCTATTCCAGTATAAGGCAATATAAAAGCCTGAGTGGTGGGGGGAGAGGTTTGTACACCATTGGGAGGTTGCCATCAGGCATAGGTGCCAATGCTTCCAATTTACCTGGAAGCCTTCCAATTTTTCAGCCTTATTAAAATCTTCCTGTTGGAAATCCAGTTCTTTTGATTTTTTGTATCCTCATAGAAAAATCCCTAAGAGTAATGAAATTGAGCTTTGTTTGAATGGAAAATCCCTAAAGAACTTACTCTTCCAATTCTTGAAATTTCAGGCTGACCCCATTTCCTCAGGAAAAATATGGGGAATCAGGATTTCAAGTACGAAAAATTGGTAATTGTCGCCAAATATTATGCCAAAAGCAAGCAAAGTGACCAATTATAGCTAAAAAATTGGGACAGCAAAAAATGCATCCTGGAAAAATAGGCTTTATATATGGTCACCCATTGAAATTTCTAAAAAGTCCCCGGTTTCTCTCTTTTATTTGTTTGATACGTTTTCTTTGATGAATGTGTCATCACAGGATAAACTACAGATTTTCCAAGTCTGTGAATTGGCACCTATGCCATCAGGTCACAGGTTTGAACCATGGGAAGAATATTGATAAGATGTTTTTTCATAACAAGCTTGAGGTAACCACTGATAGATGGTGCTTTCATTTTTAACCCGACTTGTTAATGACAATAAATTGTAGTATAGTAATATAGACGGAGTAAGTGTGTGGTGGAGTAGTTGCAGCAGGGCTTTTGGGGGTGGGGAATATTCAAATTCTCCTTCATTGTAGAAAACGTAACTTTTCTATTTGAAATTACAAATAGAAATATGCAGGCACCCTACCTATTTCTCATAATTTTTCAAATATAATTCAACATGATATAGATAGCATGTTCAAAGAATTGCTGAACAACTTCTATCACCATTTATTATTTTTTATTCACATCTATAACTCCAGAGTTGTTTGTCCATTACATCAACACTACACGTTCCTTCATTATTTTTTCAAGATTTGAGGCTTCTGTCTGTCAATCTAACTTTTGTAAGTTCATGAGTGTTCAAAGGTTCATGAGTATAATAGTTCCGGACAACACAACTGCATTAACCAACATACATTGAACCATTGGATTGATAATCTTGTTTGAATTATCTTGAACCAGCTTCATGAAGTTTTAACACTTTATCCTCCTCATCACAAAATATATCAAGCGTTCCGTATACATCAGCTGGTGGTGTTGTCACAAAATTATTTTTAAAAATGTTATTCTCATCCATGTCTCGGGTTCAACAGCAGATAATTGACATATATTTCAGTTCAGCTAACTAGTTAGAACTATATTCGAAGGATGTAAGGAAAAAAAAACCTGCACCCAATATAAACAATCCAACCCAAACAGCCTATTCTTTGGTATAGAACAGTTTCCTAACCTTTTTTTCCCATATTGCCCTTTTTCAAAAATGTTTCTCAAATCACCTCCCACCAATGCAATCTAACCAATAGGATCCTATGTTTTACCTGTAGATTCTACCACCTCCTGGAACATCCCATCGTCCCCCAAGGGGTTAACACCCATGTTGGGAATCATTGGTCTAAAACAGTGGTTCTCAACATTTTTTGGTCCATGGCCCCCTTTCAACCATTTCTCATTCCTGTGGCCCCCTTGTGAACATGAATAATTTTCTACTCCCCCTTCCTTTCTCCCCCTCCCCCATTTTCCCATTAGAAGATAGTTATTCAAAAATTGTCTGAAGTATAAATATTTTTGAATTTAATTTGATTAATTTTTAATTTATGAAAATAACGGGGAAGCAAAATAAACATAATAGAATACAGTAAAAATAGAATAAATCCCTTACGGTCACAAAGTGTCTCTATCATCGTAATGTTACTTTTTGTGAAGTTTATTGTTTTGTGTTTTTCTCAGTTTGATTTGTATATTTTATGTGTTGTGTCACACAGTCCAATTAAAAAAAAAAATTTAATCAATGTAAACTCTGCGCTTGAAGACGGCACAATGTCATCAAGTTACTGTACTGGATGAAATTTTTATTATTTCCAAATTAGTTTTTTTTGTGTAAAAGATTATGGTTTCATTGAGAAATGTCAGTTGTAGCTTCCAAAATATGCATTCTTACAATGATAAAAATCGCAAAAAGTGGTAGAAAGCAGTTTTATTAGTTTTATTCTCTTTATGCGGATAAAAGTAGTAATGAGGGAGTAGCCACACAAATGAATCACAATTGAAAAGTTCAACCTTCCAACAATAATACATGTATCAAGGATATAGGTTCATGTTGTAGCCCTACTATAAATTTAAAAAAAAAACTAAAATGCGTGTGAAAATGTTTTTAAATATTTGTTTGAACCATTCACATTCCAGAGAAATCATGTACGCAGTGACAAAACTGTTCGTGTGAACATAATAATGATTCATTATCAGGATTTCAAGCCCATCGGAAAATATAAATAATCAGATTTTCAAATACGAAAATTATCAGTTTGTTGACTTCAATTTCGATACGGTGAAAATCTGATATTTCATTGGATGACAAGCTACCTTCAAGTGGCTTTTTGGTTCATAATGTGACCGCTGTCTCTCAGGCAAACGAAGCAACGTGCGTGTTTGCTTAAACACAACACAATATTTCACATAACACAGTACGTACTATATTTCATATACAGGGCGCATAGGTAACGGAGCATATGTCATTTTACTGGCGAACCATTGGTCTTAGAGGCATACTTTCAGTTGGAAAAAGTATCTGAATAATGTGTAGTACTCAGATATTTGATTCATATTGCCAGGGGTTACAGAGTTATTAAAATAAAAATGTTAACTTTTTATGTGGATACCCTGGGCCCCAAAACCCAACTGGAAAGTTGGTTCCTGGTCTCCGACTAAAAATTCAACGTGTCTAACTTCAAATTTTCACTGAGATATTCCAAGAAAGTTGGAAAAAAACAGCATTAAATGAGGGGAAACCATTTTACCCGCATTGAATGCTGTTTTTTCCCAAATTTCCTCAATTTTCGAATTCACATATCTCGGTGAATATTGCACTTAGAAACATGAAATTAATTTAGTTGGCATCGGGAAAGACAGAGCAACAACTTCTTAATTGGGTTCTTTGGCACACGGGGACGGTATAAAGAGTTGTTTTTTATTTAATTTTATAGCTATACAACCCCTCACAACATGAATGACATATCTGAGTTGGACACGTGATTTGGATACTTTTTCTAGTTGGGTATGTCTCTAAGATTAATGGCTCACCAGTAAAGTGCCATACACCCTGTTACCCATGCAGCCTCCAAATACACGTAAAAAAATAGCTTGAGACGAAATACAGTCAACTCTCATTGTAACAAATACCATTACAATGGGGAAAATATCGTTTTAACGAAAACTTTTCTAATCCCTCGGATAGGTTTACATAGGAACAATATAAAAATATGGAATTCCTTTGTAACGAAATTTCGTTATTACGAAGTGATTTCTCGGGTCTCTTGGAGTTCCGGTCTAATGGAGTTTGACCAAAGCGTATTAATAAAGGGTCTTTAATACGCTTTGGGTTTGACTGTATTTCCCCCCAAAAAAATCGGACATTTTTGTAGTAAAGTAATTGAACTTCAACAATATTTGATCTGAAAAAAGTCCTTTTTATAATGGTTATGTCCTTTTTACTTTTATAAATTTTGGAAGGAAACAAAAGGAAGAAAGGATGGGGAGAAAAAGAAAAATGGTCAAGACGGGCTCGGCTGTGCGTAAATGCCTCGAAATTCCACTTGTGCGCAAAGGGATTAGTGCCTCACTCTCAGTTTTATGACAAAATTTCACATTTATGAGACGTATGACTACGGCACGAGATTAATCTATATATATATAGCTTTCAATATTAAAATATTTCATTCATACGAAGCACAATTTCAATTATTTGACATTTTCATTTTGATTCGAACTCCAAATCTTTGGCATTTAGACATTTCCAGCTATCAAATTCAAGCAGTTTTAGCAGATTGTGTAGACCCGTCGCTGAATTGGTTTTGTATGCTTATTATCAACACTAAAAACCATAAATTTTAGGTTGACAGATACAAAGAGGCGCATTGAGCGGGTTATGGACATTTCAAAGTGAAGACTTAACGTGAGAATTTATTGCACTTTTTGTAGAAATCAGCAGATGCAGTGAGCCTCTAATAAACGGATTTAAATTGCTGGACAAGTGAAAAACCAAAATTTCCCTTTGTCTTCATTTGACTATTGTGGATCAAATTCTGAGTGAGGGTATGGGCCCCTAGGAAGGGATCTTTCGCAGGCCCCCTCCAAGTCAGATTTTTCACAGCCCCTTCCATAGTTAATTTATAGCCTGAAAAAGCCAAAAAATTATGAGAATTATTCCAGGCTCTTGTGGGGGCCATGGGTGAGAGAACCAAAATAGCCCTTGTAATAGAGTACAGGGGTGGCGCTTGGCCACGCGACTCATACCGGCCACACGGGGCACTGCTTAAGAGGATGCTAAATCCGGGGTGAATGGGTAAAAAAAAATTCAGTTTGCCAAAAAAAACCAAACTGTCGGCTCTGGAGGGGCGCGAAATCGGAAATGAAGGACCGAAAAAATGTTTTGTTAGGAATTGTTTGGATAAATTGTGAGGAAGGGGCATGACCTTCTAAGGGTAGGGCTGACAGGACTCTAGCTTGAGGCCCAGGACTAAATCCTCATAACTTTTCTTTTTTCACTATACAAATTAACTGCAGAAGGGGCTCCGCGGAAAATTGGGCAGGGGCCCCAAGAAAGATTCCCTGACGCAGGAGGTAGGGCTATGGAGGGAGCAATAGGTAGGAGGTGCAAAAAATAAGTCCCATACGGGCACAGATTTTGTCTTGAGCCGCCCAGATAGCTTACATTCTTGTTTCTGGCATTACGATCGTGTCCGTTATCGAGGTATAGTAGGACTCAAAAGCGTGATGTCATGAATTTTTTTACTGTGTCGAGTTTTGTTGTCTTAAGTAAAGTCTATGCTGCCGCCCCTTACAACCTGCCGCCTGGGTGCACCACACCCCTGTCCCAATACATTATCACACAGCAATCTGGTTTTAAAAAATTTTAAATTTTGTGGGTATTTTTCCTTATGTATGATTTGATCTCTTGGAGTTCGTTATAACTGAATTCGACTTTATTTCTTTTCAGCAGAGGCAATGGATTGGCACCCCCCTTTCAAAATTCATAAAAAATACCCCAGAGCAATCATTATTTATTCGATTTTTATAAATATATTCCCCATCAGACCACTCAGTGCTGGCTGAAGATAGCTTTGTGCTAAACTAGATGGCTATCCGTCTGTAATTGCATGAAAACGATAAAACGATGGGTTTTTTACAAGTTTTCATTTTTCACCCATCTACTTCTTGGATTACATTTACTACCAGCACTCAAAAGAATGTCAATGAATGGTAAACAAATCTTTGTCTGTTTTCTTTAATGCAGCCCTCTTTTAATGAAAAGTCTGAACACACACAATTTTCTGTCTACAGTTATTCCATTTTGCTTAAACCTCTTCTATAGTTTGTGTCAGAGCCTACTATCACCCCCAAGTCGTAAAACCACCAAGATTACATGAACCACTTTTTTTATTTATTTCTTCCTCATGTTAATGTTACTTGAATGGGGAAAAATTACGAAAAAGGTATTCTATGTATTTTGTTTGAAATTAAATTTTTTTAGTCACTCTGACTAAAAAAATTTAATGTCACAAATTTCTTCGTGGTCCCGTATCAGTAGCCGTGGCTCCCCTTTTGCAAGATTTTCATACGTGTCTCCCCCCCCCCCGCCGGAATATCCTGGGGCCCCTGGTTGAGAACCACTGGTCTAGAATATAATTTTACCCAAAATTTGTCTCTCTGCACATGATAAATAAACATTAGTTCAAACAAAAATACCAAAAAGCAACCAACATACGTCGGATACTGGCTGCAAATCCTACTCTCTTGAAATACCAATGTTTCATAAATGGAACATGCATTTTTGAATGCACGTAGCGTGTTCATGTGTAACAATACAAAGAAACTGATTGTGATGTAATTCGATTGACCTATTCACTAGTAAAGACAAAAAATAATTTTCAATATACATGAAAACTGAAATTTTAGCAAATTTTAATCAAAATGCAGAAAAAGTCAAATTTCGAAATTCTGTCCAAAAACGTTTATATTAACTTGAAGTGTTTCTAAACATAAAGTATGTTTAGAAACAAATAATCCTATATATGATAAAAAAAACGGAAATGTTTGAATCAATTTTTATCTGATATTTCTGCAAAAAAACTTATGTTCCATTCATGGAGCAGCAGTACATTGTTTCCCATCTCAAGAATGGAAAACAATTCCAGAAAACACCAATTTCTAGTGTTACAGAAACATTCAAAATAGTTTTAAACTTCTGGTAGTTTTTTAACCTGAAGAATGATTTTTCATTTGACTGTGTGCAGGTTTTTTTTCCAAAGATGTGTTAATTTTAATATTTTATTCTTAATGCACTAATTTGGTACATAAAAATGAAAGTTCAATTTTTGCTAGTGTCTTGTTACCATTTTATTAGTTTCAGGCTATCAAGAAGAGTCGAGACACGTTTCACGCACCAAGAATTTGACTGAATGTACCCAACGTGTTATAAAAGAATTTATTCAAACACACTTATTGGAGTCAAAGTCAACTTGTCCATATTGTAATTCTAAGAAGCAAAGGGTTTTTCTTCGCCAAAACCACCGCTTTGTGTGCGGAGTTAAAAACCAAATAACAGTAGCTTCAAAGATGCAGGAACAAAATTTGAGGTGAGCTTATAACAACCGTTTCATTTTTATGCTCTTGAATGATAACTCTTCTTGAGTTGATATCAGTGTTCCCTTTAAACTTCTCACATAGTAAACAAATACTTCAGCATACACTATTTTTGGGGTGCAGAAGAAATATGTTTTAATGTATAGGTCTATTGCAGCAGTTTATTTTGCCTATGATATCAAAATTGTCCAATTAGAAAAAAAAGGTTTATGCTTTATGCAAATCCAACCTATTATGTGGGTCAGCAACCAGTTCATAGCTCTGCAAGCTGGTGCATTATGATGTGATGGAATTGGTGTAGCATAATCTCATTATATATAGTATCACAATAGGTAGCTCTGAAATGTGGAACATGCACTCCAATCACTGCACCGAAAAGAAGAGCAAAAGTGATTGTTTGATGGGTTATTATAGCTGCCAAGTTTTCCCAGATTTTCCGGGTGGCTTCAAAATTTCTATTCTATCTCCTGGACTCCAGAAAAATTCTTATATCTCCTGAATTTTGACCACAATTGTAAAAAATTAGGAGAAGAAAATTATTTCTAAAGAATTTACCTGGAAAAAAAAAAATCATTGCTTTCATTTTTTTATCCCCAAAATGATCTCACTTGTGTAATGTAAATAATTGTCATTGTATCAAATCACTAACAAAAGTATTTTAAGGGAGAAAGCAACAAAATTTACCAAACAGCCTTTGTCAATTTGATGAGATGACTTGTATCTTCACGATATACTCTGTTTTGGGTCCCTAAAGTAATTTTTTTGTTGGCAAGATTTGATGTCAGAGTAGTAATGACAATTAATTCAACCTACTGGTTGGCTGTGATTGACGACTCGCGCTAATAGCAATGGCTGGCACAATTTTACAAAAGGGAAAAATCCCTAAAATTTTACTTTTCCCTTTTTGTCAATCTCTTTATTGTTTTCCAAAATCCCTTTTATTTTTATTTTTGTATGGAATTTGGATCCATGCGATGACCTCCCTAATTCTGATTCTCCAATGTTGGGGTATTTTCTTTTCAGTGCGACAAAGACCTAGATACAAGCACCAGTTTTTTGTGCTCTACTGAAGAAACCAGTGCATATTTTAAATTATGCAGGCCACCCATTCAAGAGCTTGTGTCGAAGTTTTTAACTCGTAAAATTCCTACCTCAACATTTTCAAAGTATTGATCTACTGAAGGGGTAACAAGAATATTATACAACAACATGCTGTTTTCAACAGTATTTAATATGTCAGTGGGATCCGATGCGCGGAAATATGATTTTAGTATATCATTCCCTTTTTGATCTCGGAGTACGTAGAAAGTCAAAACAATTCAAACACATGAATACTTGTAAAGTTTGGCATATGTTTGTCATTTTAGTTTTCCCACACCGGAAAATGAAGAACTT
Organism: Pholcus phalangioides; assembly: GCF_987345545.1. NCBI lineage: Eukaryota > Metazoa > Arthropoda > Arachnida > Araneae > Pholcidae > Pholcus > Pholcus phalangioides. Next base: position 5,043,221 of record NW_028301615.1, on the reverse strand, counting down.
GAAGAAAATGTGGTGAATCACCAGTTTAATACTGATCTGACACCTGTAATAGTAAAAGATCATCTGAAGGAAGTATGGAAAAATGATAGTGCCTTGCTTAGACGATTATTCAGCATTTTGAATGTTCAAGATACAGAAACTGGATGTCCAGTGGATGTGTTCTTCACTGATTACCTAATGGTACCACCTGCCCGATTCCGACCAGTAAGTATTTACTAATTTATTTCTTCTTTAATTTGTTATTAGTTTGAGATATTGTATTTAACACTAGAACCGCGGAGTTGGTCAATTTGACCCAAATCAAAATTTGTTTTCATTTATCTCAAAAACTTACACGCAGATGTTAAAAAAATTTCTTGACTTTTTATGATATCATATGAATTCACTAAAATTTTATCATCTTCACATTTCATGTTTCAGAGGCATAAGCACTTATACCTAGAACCGCGGTTTGGGTCATTTTGACCCAACGTACTATTCCATAGGAAAAAAGAGGTGCAGAATTTTCTTGGAAGTGGTTACCCTTTCTAAAAGTGTGTGTAAATGAAGATAGTGAAGAATAAAGGTCTTTGAAGGTCAAGGCCAATTCATTGTCTGAACAGACAATTTTTTTCAATAGGGTAATGGCACAAGTAGAGCTAAATATTTTTTTTCCTTTGTAAACTAGAATACCTGGAAATCTGACGGGACTCAATGAAGATTTTGAGAGAGTAAAAACTTAAGTCTAGAAAAAACGTGTTGTTAAAATTTCTGTAGGCAAACGATGTCACAGAGAAAGAGTAAACTTCTAGTTTGCACCAAATATGTTTTGCACGGATTTCGAAACCTTGGGAAGTATCAGCGTCCAACGAATCTCTCTTTCAGAGCACATAGTGATGCAACTAATCAAACCATTTGAGAACAAGGGCAGAAATGCCTCAACCGACACCTCTTTTCACTACGCTGAAGCTGGCTCAAATGCTAAAAGCCAAGAAATACGAGCTTAGTAGAGACGATGAGACGAAATCGAAGAGCAATATTATCTCACACAATAAATATAGTGAAACTACAGTTGTATGGAACAATGATGCCACAATGACAATTTATCAAGGAAAGAACAATATAAGTTATTCATTACTCAGCACGCTTCATCTGGCAGTCGATATTGGAAGTAGTTAGCTTCAAAAAGCTTCCTCACACACAGAAACTATTTCATACTACAGTTCAACAAAGTGTGACGATCGTAGTTGTAGCGATCAAATGCCCAGAAAATATTCGGCATCATAGACGTTTTCTATAACATCCTGGATCTCACTATAAAAATATTCCTGTATTTTTTGTAGAGCAGTACAGAAGGCCAGAACTATTTTTTGAAAGCAGTTCCTCTAAAATCTTATTGAAGAGCTGCGTTCATCATATGTGTTGGCCTTGCGCAAAAGGAAACGTTCGTGCGCTCTTGATCATGTATCTGTTCGTGAGCGATCAAAATAGTAATAAATAAAAATAAACGAGTCTTATATGTCAGGTAACATAAAAATGTGGAAACAAAACTGTTAATTTTTGCATGGGTTGTGCAAATGTGCAAGAATATTGGAAAAAAAATTCCTCAACTGCTCATCATAAATTCCACTATCAGTAAGAAATCAATACTTATTTGACAGAATCATATTACAGACTTTTTCATGCTCAATTTGACGTGCTTATTTTACATCTTTGTCATATTATGGGATTGCTGAAAAACCTTTTTGGACTAAATAGAGTAAATAATGTATACTAAATCTTATTTTTACTGAATTACATCATTTTTTTAGCTAATTTTGAAGCCCATTTTATATTCATAAACAAATATAATTTTCCATTATGAATACGCAATTAAACAACAATGATTAAGAGTAGGGAGAAACCCAGAAACCAAAAATAAATATCCGGTATTCACTATGAAACGCTGTTTTTCGGAAACTGTTTCTATGAAACACTGAAGTTTGGGTCAATTTGACCAGTCCGCGGTTCTAGTGTTAAAACACAATAGTCCAAAATAGTCATATTGTTTCAGCTACACTGGTGAAATAAATTAAGAGAATTTGCATATTTTATCGAATTTCATGAAAAGAACTGAACTGAATGTAAAATCACTGCTTCTAGACAAAAATGCAAATCTTGTACGTCAAATACGTAAGCGTACACGTGTGTGTAGGCGGAGCCAGTAGAGAAACAGGCTTTATAAGCGTGCGTAAGTTAAGACGCATTTCGTTCGCTAGCACACCTCAGCGAATTTTTTGGTGTTGTTTTGCGCAATCGGTTAATTTCAAATTGTAACAGTAAAAATGAGTAACCACCAACGTTTAGATGATGGAATGAGGTGGCGAATTGTGGGGAGGCTAGAAGCAGGCCAAATCTCAAGTCCAGATTTGTAGAGAGTTCAATTTAACGCCCAGCATCGTGTGTAACTTATGGAAACAGTTCCAGGATACCAGAATCCATCGAGAGAAGGTCTGGGCAAGGTCGTCCAAGAGCCACGACGGCCAGAGAATATCGCCATTTGTCGATTATAGCGAGGCGTAACAGGAGTGCTACAGCTTCTCATGACTTGTATGCAGCCACAAGAACCTGTGTATCAAGGGTGACTGTTTCCAAAAGACTTCATGAGAGAGGGCTGTTTGCAAGAAGACCTGCTGTTTGCGTCCCGCTCACTTCTACGGACAGGAGAATCCGTTTATCATGGTGCAGAGACCATAGAGATTGGAGTATGGATCAATGGGCGACCGTTCTCTTCACTGATGAGTCCCGGTTCAGTCTAAGCACCGATTCTCAGCGTACATTCATATAGAGAGAAGCAGGGACCCGCTACCTACCCTCCAATGTCCGTGAAATCGACCATTATGGCAGAGGAGGTTTAATGGTCTGGGCAGGCATCACGTGTGTATTACAATTATTGAATGGTTATTTGTTTTGTATTGTATCAATGTATGTACATATCAAATTTCATTAAAATCGGTACAATAGTTCTAGAGATAATCAGCCAAGTCTGCAAATTCTCTTAATTTCTTACACCAGTGTATTTGATATTCAAAAGACATTCAGGTATAATTATTTAGATACAGGGAAATAACATGAAAAACTTTTATTCATGTTTGTTGTGGGAGTGTAGTTTTAACTTCATGTATACGCTAATGGTAGCATTTTGATATCATATATACACTGCTTGCCATCCAAAATGCAAACTTGAACATGTTGTACTATATGTATGAAATTTTTACCATAATAAATAAACATGTGGATGAGTATGCAATCGAAAAATCAGAAGGAAATATGCTTTATTTCCTTTTTTAGCGAGCTCATTCCATAAAAAACATACCAAAAAATCTCAAAAGTCTGTTGCATTTGACAGACTTTGATTTTCTTCAAACTTGATAGACTTACTGTCAAGGTATAAAACTACCCAAAGTTTCAATGACTGGCTCTAAGTATTTGTGGAGCCACATGAATTTAAATTTTGTAAACAAAAAAAAAAAAAGATGGTTTTGTTTTTGTCACAAAATTTAACATGGTTCGTACGGTCCTTGAAAACCTTGAAAAGTCCTTGAAAAAAAAAAGTTCATTTTCAAGGCCTTGAAAGTCCTTGAAAATAAATAAGAGTCCTTGAAAAAGAATTTTTTTTAAAGAATTCTGTGAGAGTCCTTGAAAAATTTATGTTTTCCGAAATAGTTTTCGCCACTTTTTTTTTTTTACTTCGCAAGTGACGTCCTTAAAAAAGTGCAAAGCACAGGGAAAAAGCCTTAGTAGCCAATAACCCTGGATAATTGGATTTAAAGCACGTTTTTCCCCATTATTATAAAGCCGAGTTTTCGTAGGAGCAGGTTTTTTGTGGCGCGTGCAAAGTGAATCGCCCAGCGTGACACGCCGTCCTTTCACCAATAATAAGAAAACCTAGATCCTAGAGAGCGCAACAAGCCTCACACGGCAGGGTTTTATGTCGGGCGTGATTGGCCGACTGTTTCTGGAGGAGTCAAATGCGTTGTGCGCCACTCGTTTTACCGATCTTCTCTTCATTTTTGTTTTCTTTCACTTCCCTTCATCGAGCTCGATGCTTCCCTTCAAACCGGAGCATGCAGATGACAGAGTAGCTGATAGCAGGGCCGTGAGCTGATGCGCCACGGTAGGAATACACAAACGCGTAGTGTGATTATGTAAAACGTTTCTGTCGACGCGAAATGATACAGTTCGGTTCATGCGGCGCCAAAAACCTATGTTGGAATGTTTTTTCCCTTTTTATTCTCTGTGCACGTGGAACCGCTCGGCCCGACGCAATATGTAAATCGCTGACGGCATGCTCTCACCCTCACGGGAGCTCGGCTTTGTACTGTAGGCTGGTTTTTTTCCGCGTCTATGTCGGGATTGTTTTTTTTCTCCCTGAGATTGCCGGTTGTTATTTGTCGGCCGTTTTATTTATTTATTTCTTTTATGATCGTAAATGATCTTGTTTTTTTTCCTTGCAACTTTTATGGAATAAAAGCTAGAGTTCAAAATGAACTTCCGATCGTTGTTTTTTTTCTTCAGCTCAGTCGGCACACTCTGACCCCCCCCCCCCCCCAACAACCAACCAATACCTATTTCTAGAGTAGAAGTCCTTCTGTTCTAGAAGGTATTGCAACAACCCACTTCTAGGAAAACCCGGCTTTATGGTAGCATGTATCCTGTGATCGTATGTAGACGTATTTGGAGTCGTTGGAAGTCATGAAACTTTTGTACAAGGTATTTTTTCTGGAGGACTTGAGAAATCAATATCTTAATAAAAAATTGTCATAATTTTTGCCGAAATAATTTCAGCCTTTCGGTCCGTGCATATATACATTAGATCAGTCAACTTCACATCCCCCCCCCCCCCCGTATCTCCGCCCATGCTGTCTAAGGTTGTATAAGGTTCTTTAAAGAAAGAAAACAAAAAATGAGTAACAAGTGTGTGTACTTTTAATTACTTGTGTGGCTGAAAAATCCCTTCTATCAAGATTGGTTGCTGAGTGTGCCAGACAAAAATGTCGCCAAATGCAAGGTGTATTTCAATGGGTGAATCGGCGCTGAAATCCATTGAGCTTATATTACTGGAGGGAGTATGATGCAGGGCCATAACTAGGATTTTTGTATTGTCTTGCCGCCCCCACCAATTCGGAATTCGATAATTTTATAACGGTGTTCACCTAAAAATTGCCACCCGGGGCAGTTGCCCCCCCCCCCTCCCGCGTTCTAGTACCGGCGCTGGTATGACTTCAGTGGTCTACATAATTACTTGGAAGATCACGTGACGCGTTGAATGTCGGCGCATCTCCGTTATTTTCTAATGGCATCCATAGTTGTTTAAAGGAGTTTAAAACAATAAATGAAAGAAATAATTTCAGTATCGATGATATGATTCCAAAATTAATGAAAGAGATAGTTCCAGAATTAATGAAAGAAAGAATTAAAATTAATGAAAGAATTACAGAATTAATGAAAGAAAGAATTGAAATTAATGAAAGAAAGAATTAAAATTAATGAAAGAATTACGGAATTAATTAAATATAATTCCAGAATTAATGAAATAATTTTAGAATCAATAAAAGAATTCAGCATTAGCGAAAGAAACAAATCCAGAATTGATGAAAGCAATTATTCCAGAATTGTTGAAAGAAATAATTCCAGAATTGATGAAAGAAATAATTCCAGAATTAATGAAAGAAATTATTCCAGCATTAATGAAATAAATAAATTCAGAATTAATGAAAGAAATAATTTAATCTTTTTTTTATCTTTAGAAGAGTTCTTTTTTTTAGTCTTTAAAAAGAAATTAATTGCAATATTTAGAGACTAAACTACGTTTCAATGAGGAAATTGACAGGCACGAACTGTGTTATTCAATGTGTCATATGTTTTGTATGATATATATGTGTATGTGGCCTCCTTTATTCATTACAGATGATGTGAAATAAAGTAGGTAGAAATGTAATCTCTGAAAGTTTTAATCAAAATTAAATATGCGCCTATTCATGTTAAAAATATGCTTTTGTAAAAAAAGTCCTTGAATTTTTAAGTTTTACCTTGAAAAGTGCTTGAATAGTCCTTGAATTTTTTTTCGTTGGAAGAGTACGAACCATGTTTAAATTCATGTAGCTCCAGATCATTGAAACTGTTATAGGGTATTTTCAAACCTTGACAGAGTCTGTATACCGATTTTGAAGGAAATCTCAGTGAGTCAACTGACTTTTAATGTTTTTGGTTGATTTTTTTATGGAATGAGCTCTCTGTAAAACATGAAATCTGCAAATGTTTGCTTTTGATTTTGTGATGATATGCAATCGAACTTGGTTAATTCAAAGTCAAAGTTACTGGAAAAAAGTTAAAATTATTCAAAATTTCAATTGTCCAATTAATTTTTACTGGATCCGTAAAATGACTACAAATTGCAACTTAATCATCAACTTTCATATGGGGGGGGGGGAAATAATAGTTATCAGTTATTACAATTTTATCATCAATTATGCAACTGTTTCCCAAATTTTAATCATTTACAACTATAATAATTGATTTTAGCTGCTACATCATTCCACTGTTATAGAATCAGCATCACTGCAGAATTTCTTGACCATGCTCGAGCCTGATTTACGGAAACAGTTCATGATCATGCATTACCAAACTGTTTAACAAATTTTACTTATTAGTCTTATGCTACCAAAGAAACATATTTTCATTAATGTATTATAATTTGCACTTTTGGTTACTTTCCATACTCTCAATGATAATGAAAAAATTCTGATTTCGAAAGGTACACCTTGATTCATAGGTTAAACAAAATTTGTATCAACCCCAAAGCAGAATATGCCAAAATCTGCGACATATGGTGCAGAACAATCAGTGCCACTGCAGAACAGTCTGGAAGAATTTTAAGAAAACGTGTAAAAAACACTATTATGGGGATTTTTACCGCAGAACATTTCGACTCAGGTAAGGGCTCGTTGAAAACATTCTGGTTTAGGGCTGGGTTGTCAAATTTGCTACCCGAGTAGATATCCATCCCCCCCCCCCCCTCTGCTGAGTTTTTTTGGGAAAATAGTTTGTTTTCGAAGAAAATGTGTTGCTTTCAGGTTAAAATTTTATTTTAAGGTTAGTTTATGTATTCCAAAAATTGCTGCATAGTGCAGGTTTAGAATATGTATATTTTGAAGTATTTTTAAAAAAAGATTTTTTTGGGAGCCAAAATGTGTGATAATTTCTTTGAATCACAAACATGCTTTTTTATAATTCTTCCGACTACCTTTTTTCATGTAAGCATTTAGGTACGCGATTCACATATTAAAATGTTACAAGAAACCACAAACAGAAAATGTAACCATTAACTTAGATATGTACTATACCCCTGATATGTAATATGTGATGAAAATATCCAAAGAAATTACTGCTTATTTTATAATGCATAGTAATTTACCCCACACACACAAATCCTTGTATAAATAAATTGAAGCCTCTGTGAAGAGAAGTAAACCAATGTATGTAGACTGAATTTTCATTGAAAAAATATTTACATGTTTGCATTGCATTTTTATAAGATTATTAACTGATGGATTATTATTAATCCAAAAAATCTAATGCGCTCAAAAATCCTTAATTTCTACCTCCACTCGTAGTCTCAAGAACCTCATCTCTACCCAAAAGTCCAAGTTCCTAACCCACTCTTGACCAGATTACTTATAAAACAAATCCTACCAAATTTTGGAACTTCCTCAGACCTAAATCTGTTGGACCCACTTCTCTCAAAATCTCAAAAATGTCTCATCTTTTTCAGCTATTGCCACTGAGTTCAATTTGGCTTTCTGCTCAGTTTTTTCAGTTTTTTTTTGTTTTGATCCCACTCCCCCACAATACTCATTCGTCGATACTGTCCATAACTCAAATCCGGTCCTTTTCACGAAAGAAGGTATTTTAAAGTTACTAAAAACACTGAAAACCCATTCTGTAGGCCCCGATTTCATTCCAAACTCCATTTTCAAAAATTGCGCAGATGAAATCTCAGACTATCTTCTAATCTTATTTAATGTCTCACTGTCATCCTCTCCACCGATTGGAAAATCAATAAAATTATTCCCATTCACAAAACCGGTCCCCTCTCCGCCCCCCTTAACTTCAGACCAATATCTATTACTTCATTGTGTTATAAGATATTCGAACATTTTATAACAAAGGAAATCCATGCCCATTTAGACTCCATTAACTCCATTAAACGTTTCAGACGATCCCTTTCTACTGCATCTCAACTGTCCCTTTTCATCCATGACCTTCCCAAGGCCATTGATAATAAGTTACATACCAATATCATCATCTTGGATTTTTCTAAAGCCTATGATAAAATTCCACACAAATAGACTCCTCTTTAAAGTTTCAAATCTTGGTCTTGATGTACAATTGCTCAAATGGTTAGAAGCTTTCCTAAAAAATCGTAAACAGTTTGTTCATTTTAAAGATGGATTCACCTTTTGCCACTGTAAATTCAGGTACTCCTCAAGGAGCGGTTCTCTCGCTTTTATTGTTTTTAATATATATAAACGATCTCCCTGAAACCCTCAACTGCAACACTAGATTTTTTGCTGATGACTGTGTAATCTATAATTAATCATAAATCTGATCAAGAAACTTTCCACGTAATCTTGTTTCCATCTCAGATCGGTGCTCATTTTGGCATATGCCTATCAACCTATCTAAAACAGTTTTCATCAGAGCTACTCGTAAAAATCTTCCCCTCGAATTCTCATACTCGATCAATAACTTAACCATATTTCAAGTTTCTCAATTTAAATATCTGGGAGTCATAACCTCGGCTGATATATCTCGCTCACTTGCTCTCTCTCTCTGTGTTAGAATAATCATATAGATTATGTCTACCAGAAATGTCTCGACAAACTTTTCCTTCGTTGCAACCTCAAACATTCTACTCATGACGTCCGACTTCTCTGCTACCAAACTTATATTTCTCCCATTCTTTCTTATGCAGCTGAGGTCTGGGACCCCCCACACCTCTAGTAACATCGACAGACTTGAATCTATCCAAAATAAATCTGCCCGCTTTATTCCCAACTGCTGATAATCTTTTAGTTCAGTTTCCGATCTTAAACTCAAACTTAATCTCCACCCACTCGTTACTCATCGACTTATCTCCCGCTTAGCCATATTTTACAAGATTATTCGTGGTCATTTAAATTTCGATACATCCTGTATTATGACTTGACCACCCAATAGACTTGACCACCCAAAAAATTAAAACCTATTTTTGCCTCTACACAGATTGTTTTAAATTCAGTTTTTTTCCCAATTCAGTTTTTTTCCAGAAGTGTTGTTGCAAGGCTGTGGAATCGATTGCAAGAAACAGAAAATGTTAGACGTCGACCAGGGCAAGGTCGGCCACGCGCTACTAATGACCGGTATATACGGTTAACAGCCCATCGAAACAACAGAGAATGCTACGCAGCTGCAAAGACGTTTGCTCTTGGCAACAGGACGAAGGGTGTCCAGCCGAACAGTATGTAATCGGCTTCATGAGGGAGGGCTCTACGCACGTAGGCCGATGGTCTGCATTCCACTGACCCCATGCCACCGTGCGGCCCGAAGAAGATGGGCTGCTGAACATCGAGATTGGGAGCAACATGATTGGAGCCAAGTGCTGTTTACAGACGAGTCCCGATTCAGTCTGGAGTGTGACACCCGACGTGTTCTGGTATGGAGGGACAGGGGCACTCGAAATAACCCCACATTCGTTCGTGAAAGGTCACAATACAGACGAGCTGGTTGGATGGTATGGGGTGGAATCAGCATAGGCGGACGTACGGACCTGCATATCATTCAGAATGGCACTTTGACGGCCCGAAGGTATGCAGACGAGATACTGCGACCTCATGTCGTCCCTTACACTGGAGCCATTGGAGATTCCTTTGTTTTCCAGGATGATAATGCCCGACCGCATAGAGCTCGTCTGGTGGAGAACATGCTTGAAGCTGAAACAATACAGCGTATGGAATGGCCAGCGTGCTCTCCTGACCTGAACGCATTGCTGCGCGACCAAGGTCGCCTGTTACTGTCCGAGACTTGCAGATTGCACTTCTTGAGGAGTGGTACAGTATTCCCCAAAGTCGGATCGATTACCTCATCGCATCCATGGCAAACAGGTGTGCAGCAGTCTTAGCTGTTCGAGGAGACCACACACCCTATTAAAACTCATGCATCATGTCTAAACAGTACTTTTTTTTATCGTTTACATGTAACCAAATTGTTGCCCTAAATCATCTTTTCATGTTTTTTCCATATTTTCAAAGAATTAAAGCTTAATTCCAAATTTTTTTATGTCTTTTTTCTGTATTGCGCATTGATACGCGTGTACTATCCATTGTATGCCAATACGTGGCTGTCTCACACGGTTTTCTTTACTTTTTTGCTTGCTCTCCTAATTGTTTTGAGCAGTGTACATAGTTTAACATACACCAAAAATGTATATTTAGATATAATATAAGATGTACACATAAATGATGTACATACATGTTTAAGTTACATATTTTGAGGTTGTGGGAAAAAAAATTAAATTTTCCTCCCACTTTGCACAAAAAAACCCATCCCAGGCCATGCCCGAGTGGCATGGTGGTAAGATGCTCATCTACCATTGTGAAGGTTGTTGTCAGGGTCCCGGGTTCGAACCCAAAGGAGGATATAGATAAGATATTTTCCCAAACAAATTCGAGGTGACCACCAATAGACAGCACCTACACTTCCAACCCATCTCACTAATGGCAGTAAATTGTAATATAGCAGTATGGCCAGAATTGGTGTTTGGTGAAGTAGCCCAGGCTGTAAGTGAACAATTATTCCTTTATTGTATGGTCAATTTTATTAATCAAATACAGTTTAACAGTAACAAGAATTTTTATTTAGATAATGTAAGATGTACACATAAAGGATCTACATACATGTTTAAATTATATATGTTGAGATTGTAGAAATAGGAAATTTAATTTTCTCTATTTTGCCCAAAAAACCCTGGTTTAGGGGTTATCAAGTGGTACACATTCTCATTTCATTCTAGCTGTACAAAGTTAAAATGGACATCAATTACATTAATTTAACAAAGAAAGAGTGGAGAAAAATAGAATTTTCAAAACTTTTATTTGTCTTTAAAGATTTGTCTTTTAGCAATTCGGTCAAGAAAAGCAAAGTCTGGCTTCTTGGAGAAATTTTCAAACTAAATTTTCTCTTATAAAAATAATGATCATCTTCCTCCAACTTTGAATTATCTAAGATATTAGAGAAAAAATTTGAATTAAACAAAAAATTTCAACAGTATATATTTTATAGAAAATTTATAGAAATTTATCTATATTTTATAGAAAACTCAAGGAGAGTTTGAATTAATCACCATGTTCTTCTTTACTCGTCTATGTGATTACTTTCTCTGTTAAAAATTTCAAGCACATTCAAGGTTTTTGTATTTTGGATGGCCAGCAGGGTATATTGTAATCATAATTTCAGTATCATAACATCATTCATTTAATTTTTTTTCCCCCCAGATATCTGTGGTTAAAGGTAGAAAATACATGAATGCACAATCAACTGTTCTTAAAGATGTTCTTAATGATGTGGTTTCATTACGAAACTTGTTGAAAAGCATGAAGGGGGAAAAGATTGGAAGTGTTGAACAAGTAATTTTTTTGTAGATTATCTTTAATATTGTAACCTTTAAGAAAGGAGTGACAGATTTTATAGTTTTGTTCATTTTTAACTCGTGTAGTTTTGATAAAGTGTGTTTGACAATTTTGGTTTTACTTGTTGGGTAATTAAGCTATATATATTCTAGCGGGGTGTGTGTGTGGCATATGACTCCATATTGAATATACGAACTTGAAAAGGTTAACAACTATTTATTAAACTATTAGCAATTAAACATTCAACAATCAAACGATTAAATATTGGGATATAATTAATTACATAAAATTTAAGAATTTAGATCATCAGCACGACCAGCGTGGATGTGGTGGCTAGTGGCAGAGAGTGAGGTAAAGACAATCTTCCAGGTTGATTCTGGTTTATATGTGGGTGGACCGCAAATGCTAGATGTGCACATCACAGCACGGCAATTTGCTACGCCACAGGATACCTGAACTGGTGGACGAGGTGCAGGACTGTTCATTCCGGACTGTTCGTGCTGAACACTCTATTTGGATAGTTCTGAATCTTTGGACGAGTGCTCCAAATATGCAGGCTTCAGCCGGTCTAGCAATACTGTAGACATCCGAGTACCAATGAGGACTGTGAAGAATTTCGGATGGCGTTTCAGAACAGCATATGGACCATATAAAAGACACTGTAGTGGCAGTCAAACAGAGTCACGTCTCAGAAAGACGTGACTGCAGGTAGCAAGATCCTTGTGCACGAACATTTTATGGGAACCATGATGGGCCACAGGAGCAGGACGGAGTTTACTCATAAACTCCCTCAGTTTCTCTGTGAAAATGGCTCCGGAACTGCAGGTGGGTTGTGAAGGATCAAAGAACTTGCCTGACAGCTTCAAAGTCGTTCCGTACAGCATCTTCGCTGAACTGAGTCTGATATACTCTTTTACGGCAGCTTGAATGCCCAGGAGGACAAACAGCAAGCATCGTGTCCAAGACGACGAGGGATGGCATCGTATTGCTGACTTTAGTTGTCTGTGATACCGCTTGACCATCCCATTTGACTGAGAATGGTATGCAATGAGGTAAAGATCATTTTCCAGGTTGATTCCTGTTTATATGTGGGTAGACTGCAAGCGCCAGATGTGCACGTCTCAGCACGACATTTGCATACGGCGCAATATTACAGTGTACAGACGAAAGCTCGATGCTTCATGTGCAGTTGCAACAGACGTTAGCGGTACATACAATATTCTTTCTTTTGATTAAAATATCTAAAAGCGAAATGTCTAAGCTTGTAAAACAAAAAGCGTTTGTCCTTGACTTAACAACCTGTGCCATGTCTTGTTAGGTTTGAAGCCTTCTTCTGTATTAAATTATTTGTGTGATTTCTATGGCTGCACAATGTGAATAAAGTAATAAATTGATATTGAAAGAGCTGTTGTTTCGTGTAAATTTGTATCGCATGGGTGTCATACGAGAAAGTGTGCTGACTTATCATGCTTATTTAAATTACAATTTTTCTTATAGAGAGATGATGATGTGATGCCATGCTCTACTATTTATGCAAAGTATGAAATGCTATTCATATGCTATTCAGTCAAAATGCTCTTCTTTGTATGAAGCTATTCATGCAAAGTAGGAAACTAGATGCATTGTGGAGATGATTTTTTTTGGAAGGTAAATTTATAGGCCTCCAAGCAAATAAAACTACCATCCCCCTCTCAATCCGAGTGAGTGTGCTAATCAATACGCTTTTTTTTTCTTTCTTTCGAACCGAGTACAACTCAGGTCTATCACCATCGTCATCTATGGAATATTTACTTCCTAGTGAGTTGTAACTGTGTGTGTACCTTACAGTTTGAGCGCGTATGTAGTGTTGGGCTTGATGTTTCATTATCTCCATCTATATTTCAGAAGTGAAGTAAGTGATGTGTTATGATTGAATTACATTTGTAGGTGTGTTGCTCTCTGTGGCGAGAATTTTTAAAGGGGAGATTGGTTCGCATTCACGCCTTGAAGTTGGAAACCACAGAAAACCAACTTCAGCCGACCACCACTGTGGCGACGGTGGGGTTCGAACCCGGGACCTCGCGACACGAGTCCGTCACTATGACCACTCGGCCACCACAGTGGCTAATCAATACGCTATTGGAGATGGTCCTTTCCTTTGAGCATGTAAGTTACGTGCTAAACAGGACTGTATATGGAATGTCTGACCAAACTCAGCCAATGGCTTGTGACAGCATTGACTATCAGATGGCAACATAAAGAGAGATGTCACTCTCCTCCATTTCATCTGTTCATACTAAGTATAGGAATGTCTGACCAAACTCAGCTAATGGCTTGTGACAACATTGACTATCAGATGGCAACATACAGAGAGATGTCGCACAACAGATAAATAAAGTGTGACCTTCATATAGCACCTTGTCTTCTGACTAAAATTCTACGAACTTCTCATAGTTCTGTGAAAGCAGTGCCTCTTTATAAGCATGGGAAGAGCGAGATTATTCTACCATCTTCTCGGAACATCTTTACTCCTTTGGCAACATTGCAGAATCGGAACTGTTGCCAAACGTGCGAGTTGGTCATTAATTTGGTAAGACTTACAGAGATATATACCACCTATTATTTACAGGTGAAAGATGGTGCAATAAATGATAAATAATCACTATTTACATAATTTCCATAACACTACCCCATTCTTTAGAATTTTGTTCCAGCAATTCAGTCCTTAAGTTGGCGGGCCACCCTTGATCACTCACTATGGTAAGGAGCTAGTCTGTTGAAGTGGACCACCTTGCAATTTGAAGATGGCTTCCTTTGAATCTGAACTACTACATTGTTTAGTTTCTTCACAACTCTGTAGGATCCTCCCCATGATGTCTGGAAATTTGGGCACAGGCCTTTTGGATTTGTGGTTGCCTCAGATTCCTTTCATGCTTTGGGTTCAGCCAGACGAGGTCTCCTTCCTTGAAGTCATAAGATCGGCCTTTGCATCATAACGGTCCTTTATCTTCTGAGAGTCTATGTTGATCCTGTTTCTGGCGATTCAATGCACATATCTTCGAGGTGCTCCTGGAGTCTCTCAACATATTTTTCTGGTGGAAGGGCATCTGGTGGTCGCCCAAACAGCGGGCCATCTAGCAGCAGAAGATCTTGTCCCATGAGCATTTCCAAAGGCGAGAATTCGGTGCTCTCGTGGATGGTTCTTGGTAATGGTTCCAGGACCTTTATGCCGATTGTCTTGAACAGTTCTTCAATGTTGTGGTGTTGAAGGCGGGCTTGGATGCACTTCCGAGGTCCTTTATGAGCGTCGCAGGCATCACAATTCTTGCACCACTCTTCCACATTGGTCCTGTACTTGTCCCAATAGAATCATTCATGGACCTTCTAAAGTTTTGGTTAGGCATCGAGCGTCGCCGGCATCACAATTCTTGAACACTATTCCACATTGGTCCTGTACTTGTCCCAATAGAATCATTCACGGACCTTCTGAAGTCTTAGTTAGGCTGAAATGTCTACCAGTCAGGCTTAAATTTAACTCATTCAAAGCTTCTTTTACATCAGGGTTCGCACATCCTTACAAACTCCTTAAAAACTCCTAACTTTTCATTTCCCTCCGGAAGGGCCTTTATAACTCCTTACTTTTTGCAGCCACGCCTGAAAAAGTCCTTTTTTTTTCTCTGAAGGGATGATCTTTCTTAGAATAGGCATTCCCCATGGCGATGAATAGCATTGCCTAGAAAAATAAGAGGAAGCTTCCCCCGAATATAAAGAGGAGGAAAAGGGGGAAAAAAACGCTCTCTCCCTTTGTAATAGGAAATGTGAAAGCAGGGGATGGGATTGGAACATCCAATGGTTGTGCATACCTGCCAACCGTTACAATTTTGTGGTATTTAGTAAATTAATACGATTATATACTTTTGCTTCTAAAAATACGATTTTTTACCGAATCGCTAGTTTTGACGTGTTTTCCTGCCTGTGTCGCAAACTGGTCAGCATTGGAAATCGATGGTCCATAGAACGACATCACTCCGCTAAGCCAGTAGCCGAAAATTCCCCCATGCCCAGTGGTGAGAAAATTTTTACTTATTCAGCGAAACGATGTCTCGAACCTCCTATATTACGCAGTATACTGAGTGCAGACCTCGCAGCTTTCCTATTTTTCCTACTATTTTCCTACTTTCACCGCAATCGTCTTTTTTTTACCGCAATTCTCTCCTACTATTCCTATTTTATCCCTCCTTCCCATTTGCTTACAGTCAATATCTCACTACGAAAATTCAGAGAAACCGCAAAATGTCACTGCTTTCCACAGTTTTTTAGACGTGTTTTATGTGTTTTATTCACATTACAACTCGCTACTGAAAAAGAAGAAAGAAAACAAAATTTCAGTTCGACTGGAGTAAGGGACGACGACAAGCGTATCTTTTTGCCGCCGCGCCTTAAAAACTGAAGTCCAGTGGAGAAAGCGAATCTGTTTCACAGATTGGTTGCCGTAAATAAAAAGGCAAAAAAAAGAAAGAAAGAGGAACAGGCTCTATCCACACACAAGAGATTCCATGAGAGAGACAATGGGTTTATCTCTCCTGGGATCCCGTAACGAGCGTTCATCCCTGAAGCCAGGTTTTCCTAGGAGTAGGCTTTTTGGGCCGTGTGAACCTAACTGGATCATTTCGTGTAGGCAGAAATGAGTTACATAATGACATTACGTATTTGCGTTTTCCAAGCGTGGCGCATCGACTCAGGACGGCTATATAGTATATGACCCTGGCGTCATCTACTCTATCGGCTGCATGCTCCGGTTTAAAGGGAAGAGACACAACACGAAAATGAAGGGAAGATCGCTGAAACGCTCGGCACACGATGCTTAACTCCTCCAGAAGCAGTCTGCCAATCACGGCCGACGTAAAGCGCTGTCATGAGCCGTATTGCGCTCTGTAGGAAAACAGTCGTACTGCTTTTCATATTGATGAATAGATGCCGTGTCGCGCTGGGTGATTCACGTTGCATGCGCCATAGAAAACCTGCTAGTAAAACCCAGCTTTTAAAAGTGACAGCCCGAGCCACGTCTGGTTTTACAGGAGGAGGGGGGGGGGAGGACGAGCCGATCAGCCGCTATAGCTGAACCCACTTTTTTTAACCTTCAGAAAATAACTTTCAGGTATCTTTATGTTAGGGGTCATTCGAGTATTACGTCAGCATGGATGGGGGATTTTCGATTTGCTGACTTGATGACGTGGAGGGGTTGGATGATTCTTACGTCATCAACCACCCTTTATAAAAAATATGAAATATTCTCAATGGCGTCTTACTCGGTGTGAGAAAAACGAGTAAAACTTTTCACTAGTTTGTGTGCACCTGAACTAACATTCTCCCTATTGAATCCCCTACATAGCCACTCTAGTGATCTTCAAATACTTAGTGGATCCAAATGCTCTGGAGCTGTGCGTCATATCTTATCGCGCGTCATATAAGTGATCCGTGATTATGCCGCAGATCACTTAAGTAATCTGGGAATGTGCCGCGGATAACTTGAGTGATGTAGAACTGCACTGGTGGCAGGACCAATGCTCTAAAACTTTGTCACATGTCACTCAAGGGATCACTTAATGTGCCACAGATCGCTTAAATGGTCTGGAATGGTGCCACGAGTCACTTAAGCGATCTGTAAATGTGTCACTTGGTTCATTGTTACAAAAATAGATTTAGAGATAGGCCACATTATAACACCAGGGCCACATTTGGTCCGCACAGGCCGAATCTTTATTGCGGGTCAAGGGTTACCAAGGGCTTAGAGAGGTAGGGTCGCAATGAATTTTTTGAGCAATTTTGGGTTCTTAGCCTTCAAATAGCATTGAAATTAACAAAAATTGATTATAAAAACATATAAAGATATTTTGTTTCGAAATTGTAAAAAATATTTTTACAATTCTTTTAAAAAATATTTTGTGGATTAAAAAAATAAATTTTTGATCATCTGGGGTAAAGCCCCCAATTCAGATTCAGATTCCACCAATAAGCGTTAGGAGGAAGGGGGCAGAGCGCTGACAGGGGGAGGGTAAGAGTTTTGCTGACTTTTTCTGACAAGAGGGGCGAGTCAAAAATTGCTGTAAATTTTCTGACGTAATACAGCCCCTTATTTTAAAGCATGCATGTGCTCAACACATGGCCTAAATGTGGCCTGCCTCAAGTGGCGCTGGTACACTTTACAGATGAATTAAGTGGCTCGTGGCAAATTCTTACTTCAATCGAGCGGCCTGCGGCACATTCCCAGATTGTTTGAGTGAGTGATTTCTGGGGGGAGGGGAAGGCGCTTTCTTTCTTTCAAACCAAGCTCAACTCAGATCTATTACCATCTATGGGCAATTTACTATCTAGGGAGTTGTGCTGGAAGTGTGTATGCCTAACAGTCTGAGTGCATATGTAGTGTTTGATTTTTTCAGTGCTGCCATCTATATTTCAGACGTGAAGTTAGTGATGTGTTATGATTGAATTACATTTGTACTCAATTGTAGGTTTCTTGCTCTCTATGGAGAGACTTTTTACAGTGGAGATCGGCTCGCATTTGCACCTTGAAGTTGGGAACCACAGAAAACCAGCTTCAGCCTTTTGTAATTTTAGCAGTAAAAGTTTGCTATAAATCAATGTATCGGGCCCATAAAAAAATCTGCATATTGACTTCCCGCTCCTTGGTTGGGGGCTCTTGTATTTTAGTCGTTGGTAAAATGAATATGAATTACAATTTTTTGTGGTACTCATGGGGTGGGGACTTCAGGCTGGGGACCCTCATGAGGGAAGTTGATCCATTTTGGAAGGGTGCTTGATGAATCTCATTGGTTTTTTTGTTGCTTTAAGATTGTAAAATTCCTCAGTAAGCTGGTGCTTTCAAATGCCACTTTTCATTTTCACTCTGATGAAGTGGGACAAAATAAACAAGATATGATGTGAAGAGAAGAAGGTGTTGCCGCCAAAGGGTGCAGGAAGGCTTTGCCCTTCCTCCCAGTATAGCTATGTTCATAAACTTTTCCTCAGTATTTAATTTTTAATAAAAAATTTTTGACTCATTCACAAATGCAGATCATGTGAAGCTGTCATGACTTATAGAAGAAAAAACTGGACGAGTTTTCTTAAAATTCCTTTTTGTGGCTTTCTTGGGAAAAAAAAAACAATGTATAGAAAGGATTTGATTTTTTTATTTTGTAGCTTATGAGCATATTTTCATAAACAGTTTACAGTGATTTAACTCTTATTTGGTTAACATCTGCCCATTCTTTATGGGCATTATATAATATTTTATCACGTGTATATATTGTTTATAATTTTTATTAATTGCATTTTTAATTGGGTTGCTGTATTTTTGAAATATATGGCATCTATATTTTTTTTTTCTCTTCCACCTCGTTGGGCATTTTGCCTGTTGTGGCGTTGTATTTGTATCTCTGTCTGGCAGAAGTGGCCACAGCTCAAGCAAGATAAAAACAAAATTTATTGCAAACTCAGTACATCACTTCAGATTTCTTTAAATCATTTTAATACTATATACTACCGCAACTCTCTCTCTCTCTTCTTTCTTACTACACTTCTCAATACCTAATCTTGATCATCATGCTCTGTTACTGTTCGAATTTGTGTTCTCTTGTCGCTTGTTACTCGCGCATACAGTCACGGCATATCTCTTCCTTTTCAGCTTAAATTCCTACCCATCATACCCTTTATTCTGAAAGTTGAAATCTTGGAAACATTGAAATAGAAATTAAAGAAAAAATACATTTAAATGAAAATCAATTCACATGTGGGCTTCTTTTGTTTTTCTGTGGGCTTCTTTTATTGTCTAGTGGTGAAATTTTTTTTTTCAGAGGTGGCGTGGCCCCATGACACCTTAAAAACTCCTTACTTTTCATTTTGGAAATTTTGTATGAACCCTGAAGAGTTGCTGCAAATATAAATAATTTTGTAAGAAAAATCTTTGTCGGCTGTGGTTTTTATTTTGAATAATTGGAAAGGGAATGAATATCACTTTTAGAATTTTTATAATTTATGTGATGCTGTTATGAGTTATATTTTTGACTAATACTTGAAGGTTTTAGAGCACTTTGGTGATGACAGAAAGCATGTATGTGGATTGATTATTTTATGAATTCTTATGATGCTGGGTAATCAAAACTTGTAATTTTTGAACCATTTCTACATCTATATTTTTGAGAAGAGGGGAAGTTTGTTTGCAAATTAAAAATAAATTTGCATATGTGCCCCGCCCTTTTTTTTTTGCTGTAAAACTTGTAAGTTATGAAGTTTGCCATGACTCCCATTTGCAGTACAGCATGACATCTCCCATCTCCAGGGAGTCCCATAGCCCCCAGTATCATCGGACTGGAAGAGGCGACTTCTTGCCACGTTGGTTTATTCCAGGTGGATTCCTTCCAAATCCATTGTTGGTCGTATGTCTTGTCTCTCCAAGGATTATCACTTGAGACTTTAGATGTTATCTGTCTCACTACAAGGTTCAATGGCCCATATTTCTCTTCTGCCTTGAGGCAATGACAATGGTTCTGTGGACCCGGTTCTCTCGTGAGGGTGTCGGCATTTTCATACAATGTTTCTTCATCTTCATGAGGCTGGATCTTCCTCTTCATGCC
This sequence comes from Pholcus phalangioides, assembly GCF_987345545.1. Lineage (NCBI taxonomy): Eukaryota > Metazoa > Arthropoda > Arachnida > Araneae > Pholcidae > Pholcus > Pholcus phalangioides. The sequence goes on along the minus strand of NW_028301615.1, from coordinate 5,022,922 downwards.
ATCATTGATGAACTCTTTTTCTGCTTTTGGAATCGCCACCACATTCCGTGGAGGAAATTTGCCATGATCTCACCCGAGTAGGGCGATGCATTCCTTCGGAGTATGTAACTGGTCATTCCTCATGTCCCAAGAAAAATCCATGTTTCCAAGTCCAGTGCGATGATACACAGGTCTTTTATATCGTGCCACAAAGACTGTGTGTTGGTCAGCAACTGTGGTGAACTTCACTGAGATTTCTAATTTTTCCCGCACAGTCATTTTTCTCCGGTCTTCAGCGTCAACAAAAGTGACGTGTAGAAAAATCATTGGTGGAATTTTTGAGCCAGGTTCTTCCTAACTATACTCATTTTGGCTACAGTGTTGATGACATCCTTCATGAAAATCCATCAATTTTGCCTTTCGCATAGAATCCATGGTCTCCATCATTGGCGTACGCAAAGGGAGGGTTTTGGGGTTCTAAACCCCCCCCCCTTCCCCCGAGCCAAGATTCTAGTGTTATTTTACAGGAAAAAGCGTAAACTCCCCCCCCCCCCCTCGAGAAAATTCTGCGTACGCCTATGGTCACCATGCAGGCATGAGATGTGGTAAACTCGCCATGATGAAGCATTGAGGAGGGTGAATGTCCCTGATATCCGATGAGCAATCAGAGTAAGTTAACTGATAGAGCCTTTTGATGTCCATGGCCAGCTCTTGCAATGCCTTGCAAGCTTTCTGGTGCCTGGTCTTCAGTTGCAGATGGTGGAAGCCCTTGAGGTAGTTCTCTCTGAACCTCATCTCAAGTCTGTTCATCAGAGCTGGATCTGTCTTCAGCAGCGAGTGTGTGTAGAACCTCTGTGGCTTCACCTGAAAGTATGGTAGCTAGGTGAAAGTCCTTGTGTACACAATCCCATCTTTTTGCATAGGCAATCATCTCAAATAGGGTCCTGTAAATGGACCATGATGTCCTTCCATCGTACGTCGATGCTCGATGTTCGACCAACTGACTATGGCTAGCAAGACGAAGTGATCATCCGCGGAAGACGTAGGCTCTTCAATTTTCTTCTTGAGCTTCACTATACTTTTTGAGATCTTATCACTGACAGCATTCACCTACTCAAGGACAGAATTTATCTCTTGGGAGAGTTCTTTCACGGTGTAAACTATTCCTTCCATTCTGCTTTCAATGACAACAATGTCTCCCTTCACTCTGGCAATCGATGTGGTAATTTCTTCCTTTACTCTGCTGTCATCAGTGTGGCTATTTCCTCTTTCATTGCATTGACATCTGAGCTTGCCGATTCGATCTTATTCACAGCAGCGGCAACATCTCCCTTAACTTCAACAATAGAGTTTGACATCTTCTTTCATGTCAACGATGTATGTGTTGACAGTGGTTGGAGATTTATTCATCTCTTCCAAGATCCCAGTTTCATCTGGCGCATAACATTTATCAACTGGTTCAGCTGTTCTAGCATACTATCAAATTCTTTCACTCTGATCTTCACCATTCAATTCTGTGAATTACCCCCACTCCTGGCACCAAATTGTTCTGGATAATGTCTCTCACAAGCACTTGAGATGGCAAATCGTGAAGCAATTTCGTGGGAAACAGATTTCTTATACAATACATGTATTTACAAACAGCAGTTTCGAAACATGACTGATAAATAGAGTGACCTACAAATAACACCTTGTCTTCTGACTAAGATTCTACAAACTGCTCATAGTTCCGTAAAAGCGCCGCCACTTTATTAGCACGGGATGAGCTTCAAGATTATTCTACCATCTTCTCGGAACATCTTAGCACTTCTCCTTTAGCATAATGGCATTGCCAAATTGGAGCTGTCGCCAAACTCACCAAGTTTGCCTTTAATTTGGTGGGATTTACAGATGTGTGCCTCTAATTATTTACATGGGAAAGATGATGATATAAATGATAAATAATCAATATTTTCATAATTTTCGTGTAAACAATATTTATGTGTATGCAAAAATAAGCAGTGGTGCTATGCATTTTGTTTTTACTTTAAAAGAAAAAGGGCAAATGTGTGATTCTTGAAACTTGAAAATCAGCAGGAATGGAATAATAGGGAAAATGTATGTGGTCCTCTTGTTAACCTTGGGTAGCATTTTCCAAAGTGCGCAATAATAGTTGCAGGCATAATATAGGAGGGAGGGGAGAATTGAAATTTTCTTTAAGAAACGCAGAAGGGGGGGGGTGTTGATGAACAAGAAAATTGTTGATGAATGTAAGAATAGAAACACCTGTAAATAGGAAAACCTAGTTGAGAGTTTGCGTTAAAATAAAAGCAGATTTCAACAACCCATATAATTAAAGTAAAATACATTTGGTTTTTTAATTTTCAGTATTAATTTGTTGCTGATATTATAATCATGAAATTGTAATTACACAGAAACAGCTGCAAATTATCTCTAAAAATTAAAAAATTCATTTATAAGATTATTTTTCATTATCCAAGATTTGCATTACAATCCTATTTAATAAAGTGGAAAATATTTTGATTTAATAAAATTTGGAACACTTATTCATGCTCCGACATTTAATGCTTTCTGTCTTTTACCTCAGTAACTACCAGTTTAATATCCCATAGAAAAACGTTCAGAAAAATATCTCAAGAATAAACTTCCCGACCTCAGGATTGTCATGATTTTTTTCTTTTAAGATATAATTTTTTTTTTTTCTTCTAGGACCTAGTTGATAAAATACAAGGAAAAACAGATTGGCAGAAAATGAATCACATCTGGCATGAACTACAAATGCATGTAAACTATGTTTATGATAGTGACCTAGATAAGTTGAACAAAGATAAACAAAATCGTGGTGTCAAACAAGTAAATATATAATCAAACCTTATTGATCACAGGGTTTGCAACTATATTTATATAATATCTATATTTTCATATATAGTGAAAATCCTGTATAATGATGCTCTCTATGACAATTGACTGTATAATGTTACTACTCTAGGGTCCTAGCAGTGTTAATAATTAATGTATTCCACCTACAGAGTTGCCAAATGCTATGGATTGTCCGTAGTCTCTAGGGACATCATTTTATTGATTTTCAGTTTTTTATTTTCATGTTGACCTTTACCATAACAATGAATTTGTATATGCATGTGAGAGAGTTCGAGAGAAGACAAACTCAAACTTGAAAGGGGTCTGTAATAAAATGAAGCCTTTCAGTGGGTGTGCTTATGTAGGAGGTAGGCACTCAGTTTTCCTTAGTGTTTCTCCTACATACATGCACTCGCTGGAAGGTTAGAGGAATACGCAATGAAAAGCTTGCAATCCAGGCTGACATCAGAGCATGACAATAGGGTGATAGCAAGTATCTAATATCAGCCTTCGAAAATCAGAAAAGTATCAGTTATATAAGTGAAATCTGTGTGTCCTCATGGATCCCCCATATCTGGTTTAGACGGTTTTGGATACACTCACCATGCTACTCAATGCCCAGGGATGGGAGTGCTATGCCATTAAGAATTTCCTGCTATATAATGTGCCATAACGTTGATTTTTTACAAAAATTTGTCACTTCTGCACCGATCAGGGTTCACTGAAATTTCTCTCTTCAACTTTTGCTTTTGAGAATTTCAGTCTTTTCTCATCATTCGAGTCTCAACCTTTGACATTAACCTTGGCATTGCTACAGCAACTTATAGAGAGCCTTTTTATGTGTTTTCCTGTTTTTGTTTGTAAAATTCATCAAGGTACCGGTTTTGCCAACGCGCATCGTGCCCATCTTTCCGAAATTTTAGTACGTCAAGAAACAGTTTTTTTTCATTGAGAAAAAGTTTTTTTTATTTAGAAGCTGTTTTTTTCCTTGCAACTATAGTCCAGGGCTCATTTGGTACCAAAAAGGATAAGAGGCTCTATTGCACGTGGTTTTAGTTTTTGAAATGGCATATGCGAAGTTGAGAGGTTAGTCAATCAATTAAATTATCAGTATTTTATTAATATAAATTATTAAGTTATCATATAATGCGAGCATTTTTTTCTTTTTCTGTCGTCCGGTATCAAAAACTTGTGTTTAAAGAGACGACGGCTATTGTTATTAGATGTACCTGCTACATCTTTTCATCCATTTCTGTTGAGACTTCCAGCAATGAAAATTGTTTGGAAAATATTAGTTTCTCGAACCATGTTCTGGAAAAACCAAACATTTCTAGAAACATTTTCCGTAAAAACTGAGTGACTTCCCCAATATTTTCCGGCATGCTGGATTTCATGTGGGAATAAGGTATATACTCTTTTGCTTGGTGGGGGGATAGTGATTTGCAAGTCCCAGCACTGCAGTATCAATGCTGACTGTGTGAAACAAAAAAACATATTCAAGCAGCTCACTTTTTTTGAAAGTGAGCTTCTTTAGTTAGCCCTTCCATTTATCTAAAAAAACGGAAAAACATTTTCTCAGTATTTCACTTAAAATTTATGATGATTTTATTGGTTTGTTCAAAATAAACTAGTAAAATGAATGGTATTAAAATTGTAATGGTTGAATGTTTTCAGGGGGAAAAATTGGCGGTAAAGCATTTTTTGTATAATAAACTGAAGAGCCAAAAAAAACTGGTACAGGCATGCGTATGCAAATAAAGAGATGTGGAACTAATCAGAGTACGACGCTGCGTTCGGCAATGCCTTGTCTGGCATAGTTGTTAGACCGGTTACTGCTGCTGCAATGGCAGGTTATCAAGATTTAAGTGAGTTTGAACATGGTGTTATAGACGGCGCACGAGAGATGGGACATAGCATCTCCGAGGTAGCGATGAAATTTGGATTTTCACGTACGACCATTTCACGAGTGTACCATGAATATCGGGAATCCGGTAAAAAATTAAATCTACGACATCGCTGCGCCGGAAAAAGATCATGCAAAAACAGGACCAACGATGACTGACGAGAATCATTAAACGTGACAGACGTGCAACCCTTCCACAAATTGCTGCGGATTTCAATGCTGGGCCATCAACAAGTGTCAGCGTGCGAACCATTCAATGAAACATCAACGATATGGGCTTTCGGAGCCGAAGGCCCACTCGTGTACCCTTGATGGCTGCACGACACAAAGCTTTACGCCTCGCCTGGGCCCGACAACACCGACAGTGGACTGGAAACACGTTGCCTGGTCTGACGAGTCTCGGTTCCAATTGCTTCGAGCTGATGGACAGGTATGGAGACAACCTCATCAATCCATGGACCCTACATGTCAACAGGGGACTGTTGAAGCTGGTGGAGGCTCTGTGATGGTATGGAGCTTGTGCAGTTGGCGTGATATGGGACCCCTGATATGTCTAGATACGACTCTGACAGGTACGTAAGCATCCTGTCTGATCACCTGCACCCATTCATGTCCATTGTGCATTCTGACGGACTTGGACAATTTCAGCAGGACAATGCGACACCCCACACATCCAGAATTGCTACAAAGTGGCTCCAGGAACACTCTTCTGACTTTAGACACTTCCGCTGGCCACCAAAATCCCCAGACATGAACATTATTGAACATATCTGGGATGCCTTGCAACGTGCTGTTCAGAAGAGATCTCCGCCCCCTCTTACTCCTACGGATTTATGGACATCCCTGCAGGATTCATGGTGTGAATTACCTCCATCACTACTTCAGGCATTAGTCGAATCCATGCCACGTCGTGTTGCGGCACTTCTGCGTGCTCGCAGGGGCCCTACACAGTATTAGGCAGGTTTACCAGTTTTTTTGGCTCTTCAGTGTATATAAAAAAAATTTTCATATGACTTATGATCAGGGTTTTAGGGCTATAGTCACATTTTTTGCAAAATGTTAGAGAAGTAGTGGCTACTTTCCCAAAACTGTGTACAGGAGGTATAAAAGGAGTAGACCCATCTATCATTCGATTATCTCCGGGACCACACATTATGGTGATGACACTGGGTGAAGGTCAGGAAGGACAGGGTGGAAAGGCAGACAGAAGGACTCCAGTCAACACTTTATAGTTGGAGGGGATGGCAAAGCTGCATTCTTCAGCTGGTTCTGTTAGGAGTTGTTGGTTCAGTCCCTGGTCAAGTTCATTCATTGCTTTTTTTTTCTGGCGACAGCGACAAAAAAAAAATACTTAGTATTAATTTTGCGACGTCCATCCTCTGGTTATATTATTTTTTATCTTCACTCGACAAGAAATATAATGGATAAATTTCTAATAAGCGCAAGAATTGTGAATCTGATAGAAACATTACTGAAAATAGCCAAACAAAAAAGATTAACTCGGATTTGCCATCTAAACATCTTGTAAGCAAATGGTGTGCGCTTTACGGATGGCTTGAAGTGGAATGGACGGATGAGAAACTTCCTGTTCCTTTTTTCAAATGCAATTATTGTGTACAAGCCAAGAAAAGAAACCTTCTGGCAAGTGATAAAGGTAAGCCAAGTTTTACATGCCGTATAAAAAATTTCTTCGTATTAGCAAACATGGAATTTCATATTCTATTTTTCATTCACTTCCTAATGTGCTAAAATTTTGAAATTATGTATACTGTGCTTTTGTGCTCTCGATGACAATAAAATATTATAAACAAAATTGGTAAATTTTTAGTGTTGAGATGCTATTCTTTCCAGTTCACGATTACAGTGATGTATCATTTTTAGGGCAGAGATTGCTGCGTGCGTGCTGACTGAGTTCAAGAAAAAATAACGATCGGAAGTTCTTTTGGAAGTCTAACTTTTATTTCTTAAAAGTTGCAAGAACAATAAAAAGTTTAACAAGATCATTCACGATCATCATAAATGAAACAGCCGACAAAAACAGCCGGCGATCAAAGGGAGAAAAAACATAAAATCCAGACATACAAGTGGAAAAGAACAGATACGCAACATATACTTGTAGAGAAACACTAGTCTACTATATAAAGCTGCGCTTCCATGTGGGTGAGAGCGTGCCACCGCCGATTTGCATAATGTGTCGGGCCGACCGGTTTCATGTGCATAAAAAGGGGGAACATTCCAACAAAATACTGTATTTCAGCACAAAATGCGTGATGCCGGAAAGTCAAGGCACGCCAGCTTTTTAATTTCCAGAAGTTGGTCTTTTCCGGCATGCTGAGAAAAGCAAGGTTTCTCATTAATACTGAATTTTGACATGAAGTTCATATTTTTAAATACAGAATGACTTAGTTTGTTCTTTTTGAGACAGTTAATGCATAGGTTTTATTTAATTCTTTAATATGATGAATTTTTGTAATTACTGTAATTTGCAAAAATACCTATTTTGCAAATTATAGTGCATCTACCACATAGACCGCTGGGCTGCAGCCTGGTACCGGGAGAAGTCACAAAATGAAAAGCAAATCAAATTTTTTTTATAACTTTCGCGATAAGTTTTCACGTTTGGGTCTTCAAAGAACTGCCTGATCTCGCACCTTCAACTTCCGATGCGGTATGTCCGGATTCCAATCCGAAACAGAAGCATGGTAGGATAATCATTCAGAAAGGCAAAAATTGTAGGTTCAAAAAGTTTTTAGGTATCTCTCTGGCATAAAAATTATTGTGTTCCGACAAAAATGATCTTTTAAAGCAGTGGTTCTCAACTTTTCTTGACTCACAGAGCCCTTTTCAGTCTATAAATTTCTATCCCCGGAAGCCTCTTTCTTTATTTATCAAATTTACTGATTCATTTTATATTGTCCTAGAGCATACATACTCACCCCATGACCCACGGGCCAAATGTGGCCTTCGGAGCCACATTGGCCGAAGTCATGGGGTGAGTATGTATGTATCCGTCGTTTGTTGTGAAGCGACAAATGACCTCAAACATAATTTTGTAAAGCCACGCATACATTAGTGTGCCGATCTTGCAACGTATGACCCCCTGCAGCGTTTCTAATCCATTCGTGGGTAGACGAACTTCCTTTGTGCTCCTTTCTTCCCTTTGTGTTCATTGAAAAAGCAGATTCCAGGTGGGTCCAGTTCAAACAGATCGAAAATAGTTCACAACACCGTACAAATTACTGAACAACCAATTGCAAATGCTTACCTTGCATGATCAATGCGCTAATGTATACACGCCTTAAGAATGAACTAAGCAGCACATTTACAGATCACTCGAGTGAAACGCCGCACAGTTTCAGCTCGCTTAGGTGACCAGCAGTGTAGTTCCATGTCACTTCAGTGGTCCTCGGTACATTTAATAAGTGCCTTGAGTGATCCGCGACAGAGTTTCAGAAAGCATGTAAGCAGCCCGCACAGTTCTGTACATCACTTCAGTTACCAACGGGTTGAAGATGCCTGTTCCAGAGTATCTGTGGAGCTTCCGAAAAGTGCACAAGCGGTGCCTAAGGGCTTCACAGAGCTCAGATTGATGAGAACCCCTGACTTAAAGGATATTAAATGCCTGGTTTTTCCATGGCAGTCAATCAGGCTTTGTTATTGCAATACATGGTCCAACAAATTTGTAATGTTCCAGTAAACTTGCCTAAGTCACTGGTACTACTAAGTTCTGATATATTCTTCCAGCAAATAATTATTGCTATTTTGCATATGTTTTGAAAAGATTGAGCTTGTCACAACTCATGGGTGAATTACATAAATAATAAAACTGATATGATACGTTTTGATATTGCAGGATGTCTTGTTTCTAAGGGGATACCTTGAAAAAACATGAGATAAGTGTGGATCATAATTATGCTGTGGAAGCTAGATCCTTGAATGAAAGTAATGTGTGGCAAAAGTCAGTGGCATCATCATGTGGTAAAGCTGAGGAATCTGTTGTGTCTGCCATGAAGACTGTTTATATATGCAAGCCAAGGAAGACTGTTTATATATGCAAGCCAAGAAAGACTGTTTATATATGCAAGCCAAGGAAGAATGTTTATATATATACAAGCCAAGGAAGAATGTTTATATATATATAGGCAAGCTAAGGAAGACTTGGCAAAAAATTAAGGAAGTAATTTATGCAATTTCAATTGCAAATTTGAATGTGACTTCCAGGGAAGAAGTCACATTCAAACCAGTCACATTATTATGAAAGTTATGACTCAATACAAGATATGGAAGAGGCTAGGGCATTAGTAATCCAAGGAGAAATAGTAGAGCAGATAAAAAAAAAAAAAAAAAAGTGTTTTTTTTCAATTAAGATAGATAAATGCACTGATGTGTCAGTGGAACAAAGTCTCATAATTTATGTGAAATTTGTTCACCAGGGTAAAATATTTACCCACTATTTGTGTTTAGTGGAAATTGAGGAGCTTCTGCCAATGAATTGTATACTTCTGTGGTGAAAACATTGGAGAAATTGGGCATTGATGTATCTAAATGTTCTTCTTTTGCCACAGATGATCCCTCAGTAATGACGAACTATAGCGGAAGTGGCTTCTCTTTTCCAAAAACGCAATGTCCATCTTCTTTCAGTGCATTGTGTTTCATAGGCTGGCACTTGCATCTATCCATGCTGCTGCCGAATTCGTGTATCTGGTAAAATATCAAGACATTTTGTAGCGTGTGCACTTGTATTTTGAAAAGTCTCTTTGTAATCCATGAAAAACAAAATTGGCACACATTTGATGGACTTCCTAGATAAAATTTCTAAAAATTTTGGAGAAAATTTTGAATATGAAATGTGTATTGTGTGTTTCTAACAACCAGAAACAAAGAGAAATTTGAAAGCTTGTTGGAAGAGTTTCTTTCCACACTAATCATGAATATTCAAGACGGATTGGGGGGATATGGACAAAATTTCAATTTTCAATGTTTTTTTGCTAACCAACCTGCCCAAACCTGCTGAATTTGAGACATATGGCAGAGATGAAATGTCTCAAATCTCTAAACTGCTGAGTGAAAATCCTAAACTAATGGAATTTGATTCATCTGATTTGTTATCTGAGTGGGCTTTATTTAAACAAATCATGTACAACATGTGCAAACGAATGTACTTGAAAGTGCTGCTAGACTACATGTTTGTAAATGAAATGTCGTTTGAATATCCATTGATGTGTTCCCTTGTCGAGTACGCTGTAACAATTCTTTTGAATACAACAGACTGTGAAAGAGGTTTCAGTGCATTAAACATAATCGAAACTGACATTCGAAACTGAATCAAATTATGCCATGTCAATGTCGTGATGAGAAAAATTTAAGGGCTGGAAAGAAAAACATTAATTTTGGAAAAGTTTTTGAGAAGTGGGCCAGTTTGAAAGAAAGAAAGGTCTTAAATTCCAAACCCAAGTGTTTTGAAAAAAAATAATTATTTGTTTCATAAAATTGTGTTTGTTATTTGTGTGTCATTTGTTTCTATTGTTATTTTTTGAAGCTACTTGAAAAATGCAGTTATCCTTAACTATTAGATGTAAATTGGCATTTTAGCATTTTGCTAAACCTTTTTTTCCCATTTTCGCTCTTTTGCTAAATAGATTTTTTATCTATCTGAAACCCTACTTATGATAAATAGCCTTTCTGAGAGATTATTTGTGTTTTACCAACTAAGACATATTGGAGTTCGTCTCGAGTGTTATCAAAATTCATAAAAAGAAAATCTATTTTACCCCTTGGGCATATTGGTCTGCTGGGGTATCAGGAAAACTCCTGGGGGGGGGGGGGTCTATTACGCTCACGTTGTTATACAACGAGTTCATTAGTGACGTCACAGCCTTAACGCAAATTCTCAACGAGACCCATAATGCAAATCTCAATGAACATCATTAAAACTTAATTTTTCTCAGCAGCCAGCGGTATGTCGTTATCGATTTTACAAAAAACTCCCTGGTCCGAAAGTTGCGTTCGAAAGGGATGGATCAATCAGATAATTTTCTCCGCTGCTGATAAACATCATCACTATCAACAAGTGCTGAAAAACATGTGCGTAAAATTATTTTATTTTGTGTGCATTGATTGTTCCTAATTTAATAAGCTACAGTTACCTCATATAAGCTACATATAATATATATATTTTTTAGTTCATCCGGATTCTTTTTATTTTTATCATATATTTGAGAAAGAGGTACGCTATACAAGCACGTGAAACTGTCACAGGGAAATTTTCTAAATTATTACGTTTAAAACATGATTTTATGTAAATTTTCAAAATGACTAGCAAAAATATCACCATCATATATTCCCATGTTTTTACATATTTATCTACTGTCTTGATATTAAGACAAAATCTATAACAAGTAACCTTTTATTTACATCATTAATTAGACAATTGGTTTCCTTGTTTCACACAACATGAAAATGAAGTGCCACCAAATTGACACTGTTTTGTTGACGTCTCTTTTATACTCCTATCAGAAAATGCACTCAAGGATTAGAAAAAATTAGTTGATTAATAAAATTTACTTAAATTTTTTATAGTGTACTTGGTGCGCAGAGTATAGTGTGTGTGTGTAAAAGGATGTTTACTGCATTACACTTCTATGTACTGCACAGAAAGTAGCAATACAATTATTTTTACATTATCGGTGATATTACAAAATATCGATGTTATTAAATGAATTGAGAAGGGAAAAATATGAAGACGTTCAAAAATATATTGACATGGATTTAGAATGAGATGTAAAAAAATATTGTAGTGAATTTCAAAATACCTTGAAAACATATCGTGATAGAGAGATATTTACCAGTTAAATAATATTCTTGTATTGAGATGAGTTTAAGATTAAAATAAAGGCATTTCTATGCAAGATGTGAAAAAAAAAACATTGTAGAGTAATTTATATCTTTGTACCAAGTATAATAATTTATAACGATTTATCACTATGAATAATTTTTTCCAATCAGTATGTGTACAGATGACATTTTAAACAATGATGCTGTCTCTGAATCATGTTACTAAATTAAGTAATGTAATTCATTATAATGAAAACTTGATAAATTAATAATGAATAAATAATTTCTAATTCTAACCAATTTGTCTCCGTTGCTCTCACCTTTATCGAAAAATGTATGTGCTAGCGGCCATGTTTATTTCCGTAATGCGAGCTTAATTAGTGGTCTCCGCTTCTCGTTAGCTAACGTTTCACGTAGCAATAACGAAAATCGCTAGTTATGATGTGAGAAAAATCAACCTTTAGCGATGATGATGTAAATCTATCCCACAATGCACTGCAAACCCCAAACACATTTGAAATGCTGGCATAACAACATCAGCGTAATAGACCCCCTGGATTTTAGCATTGGTTTTTCTTATATTAGGACAGGAAAAATTGTCTATATACTATATTTAAAAAAAATTGCAATTTTCTCATGATAACCAGATGAAAAAGAATGTGGAAAACCTGAAATAAATTTGTTTCATTTTTAAAGACTAAACCTATATTTCATTGGTGTGTATGTGTGTTTTTTCTTATTTTTATTTTATTTATTAAATTTTTGTTGTAATTTATGTTCAGAAATTGTAGTTAGGGTTCTGTGAATGTTTATTGGCCTCTAAAATGTGTCATTGCTCAAGAAGATAGAAAACTGCTGATCTAGAGGGTAGGGTGACAAGAAAAAACTCAATTTTTTTTTCTATACTGAAGTTTTCAAAAGGTCCCATGTGAGGTCCTACGATTCTAAAAATGTTATTTTTTCTTTGCCCTTATCTTTTATTGATACAGAATTGATGTATCAGTACTATCTTAAACATTGATGGTGTCTAGTAATTTGTAAGTTCCTTGTAAAAGTTTCATGCAGTTAATTTAAAGCAAGTCTATATTTACAACTCGTATTAGTACTATGGAATTTCCTTTATTTTGCAGATCCCAAATCTGCATGATTTAATGCAGATATCCTTGAAGAAATTGATTTCAATGGAGAAAATATCTGACTGGTGCAGGGAAAGTATGAAACTTGAAGATGGTTATTGTACAGTCTGCAATGTTACAATCAGTTGTAAGCAACATGGTGTGACTGCGATCAAAAATCATGCTCAAGGTAAAAAATATGTGCTGTATTGTGATGGGAAAAGAGATTCCAATGGACATTTAAAGTCAACTAATCAACCTCTTCTAAATTTCCAGGGGAAGAAAAATGAGCATTTGTCATTCAGACCAAGTGTCTATTGCTGATGCTTTGCAATTTCAGTTGCTGCTAACAATATACCATATACATTTGCAGATACTGGAACAAAATGTTATTCCAAGTTATGTTAGGACATTCTAAAATGAGGAACAGTTAAATGAAACAATTTTTTATGCCATAGAAACAAGGTTGCATGTAAGATATAAGATGGCATTGCATCTCATATGAAAAATTTGATGATAGAGGAAATCAATCTGACAAATGCCTTCATGATCATGCAAGTGTATAAAACTTCAGTTGCTGAAAAACATGTCCAGCAGTTTGATATTTTTGTCAGGTATTGCAGTGAATCCTCTAAGAAGGTAGTTGTTGAAATTAAAGCATCTTGAATAATTTAACATTGGGCATGCAGAATCTGACATCTTACATGAAAAGATTGAAACTGCTTTGTTGGCTTGAACTCGGCTCAGGTTATTAGTTTTCATAGTGATGGCCCAAATGTCATGAAAGCATTGAAGAATAAAATGGAGGTATGTTATCCAGAGTTATTGTACATTGGAGAATGCTTTCACCATAAAGTGCATAATGCTCTTGTTCATGGACTGAACTGTTTTGGGGGAGAAATAGAATCTCTCATCAATATCTACTACTTTTTTGAAAGATCTGCCGTACAGAGTAGTGATTCCAGAAATAATCTGCAGTGTGCTTTAGACATCCCAGAGTATACCTGTGTTTGCCAGGTGCATAGCAGAGGCTTACACTAACTGTCTCTTTCATTATTTATCGAGAAGGTGTAGACATTGAAGAAGTTTTTCAAAGTAAGGAGTCCAGACTCATTTCGACTGCATCAAATCCAGGAAGTCCTTTCAGATAAAAGTGTTTTGGTCAAAGCTTCGTTTCTGAAAAAACGTCAGACCTTTTCGGCGGCTTTCTGACATCATTTCAAAAAGTCCCCCCCCCCCACACACACACACACACACACACATTTTCTATGACGAGCTAGAAATTCTTGTTAGAAAAATTATAGGGCATTTCGTGAAACCTGAACATATCCAGAATGTAGAGTTGCAGAGCTCCAGAATGTAGCTGTAGAAAACAGTGAGAACTGGAGGAAAAAGGTGGTGGTTGGTTGTTGGGGCTGACATAGAATCCAAACTTGCTGAGCTGGGGCATCCTTGTTAAAGAGACAGAGGTGCGAACGAGACCAAGACAAGACAATTTATTACAAGATAGGAAAATATACAAGTGCACACACACACACATGCTGATAACTGAAAATGACCGGTTCATGAACATACAGCACCATCTATACAGATCAGATACAACATAGACCAGGGCGACAATACAAATTTGGGCAATGCCTTCGTGAGCATATCAACAATTTGTAATTTTGTGAAAACATATTCAATTTGAATATTATTTTCTTTGATAACATCACATAAAAACTTGAGCTTAATGTCCAAATGCTTTAGCCTACCATGACTGTTCTCATTTGTTACACATTTTTAATACATGATTATTTTTTCATATACAATGACATTTTCAACATTTTATTGCAGAAGATACATTCTTAACCTGGGTTGAAACATGCTATAAGTACTTACACGAGGATGCTCGGTGGGTCTATCGGACCCGGTCAGTCGTTTTTGTTAAATATTACAACAGAGAATGTGTTTTACCACATCAAATGAATTTTCTATGAGAAAACAGACGCTAAGTGTATATTAAAAATAATTATTTACAAAAAATACAATTTATTCAAATTCTTTGCAAATATAAATGGTGTGTTCACTACAGATATTTTTATCGCCCTTGGCAAAACAAATTTCAGATTTTCTGTCTTTTTTACTTGGACAAATGTGGCATCTTTTCCTTTGTCCACGTTTTTGTACCTTGATGGCTCACTAGTCTGACTTGAAGAACAAAGTTCTATCAGTTGTTCTCTCAATTTTCATGGAAGTGATTGCTACATGCTTCAGTTTGGAACATGTTCCTTTATAAGCTCTAAAGCAAGTTCTTTCAAAAATTGTTGCAGACCCTTTGCTGTTTTTGGTTTTTAGCTGGCAATAAAAGCACACGAGCATTTATAGCTGCTGTGTTTAGTACACAAAAAAACACTACCACTGGCCATCTTTTGCTTATTCATGCAGTAGAAAAGTTTTCAGACATTTCATCCAGGACATCTACTACTCCCTTTGTGAAATCATAAAATGTTATGATCTCTGGCTTTTTAGCATCGCCAGTTGCTAAGTCTATTGAATCATCATAGTGCATTGTTGACAAAACATTAACACATTTATTGTTTTTTGGTATATATGAAACTAATGTAATGTGTTTCTGAAAGCTGAAAAAAGACGAATGCACTTCTCAGTTTTTCCTGTGATGAATTCCTTAGGTAATTCTCGCTTATTTTTTCTAATTGTTCCCACAAGTGTGGTTTTTTTTCTTTAGAAGGTCTTTAGCCAAATTATAACTTGTATACCAGTTGTCCACTGTAAGGCTTCCAAAATTTGAGAGCTTTCTCTGTTAATCTCTTTACGATTTCATCAGCAGAATTATTTAGTTTATACAGACCATCAGGTTGTGCACATGCATAAATTTCTAAATTCCAGGTATAAAATGTTCTGGAATCCACAAGAGCAAAGATTTTTTATACCATATTTTGCAGATTTGTTAGGAATGTATTGACGAAAAGAGCATTGCTCTCTAAAAGCTTCATGCTTTTCATCAATTGTTATTTATATATTCACCCACAATATAACATTTTTGGCAGTTTCTTACAAAAGCTTCAAACATATCCCTTACTGGAGTGAGTTTGTCTGTCTCTCTTCTTCTAGTACAGTCTGTAACATTATGGAATCGTAAACACTTCAAAAGGAGTAAAAATTCTGAGACATAGTTCGATGGAAAATGTTGAGACCCAGAGATTTTTCACATTTACATACAACGATTTGTGAAGTCCTCCAAAGTACAAAAGACCAATCACCCAGTTTCTGTTAGTGAAGTTTCTTTGGCATCACGATCTCTCTCAAAATTATTTGCTATAGTCTCTATATACTTATTTGTGCAAATCACGATATCCATTAGAATACTATCATCAATCAATAGTTGCCACGAATCAATTATCAGACATTTTTTTTTTTTGCATCACCAAAGAAGCGGGTCTGGTTTCCTACCAGGCTACCACTGAATCGGGAGAAGTGATTAGATGTCATGTGCGTCAACTATTCAAGCGTGACCACCACCAAACCTACCAATAGTGCAACCTGATGAGGATCTTATACCTGCAAAACCAGAGCCATCGCCATCCCATGAATCGTCAGAGCAGTTCAAGCATGCCGATATGCCATCCGATCATCAGGAGAAATCACAGAACCAGTGCTACAACCTAAACGAACTATCAAAAAACCATCCAGGTTCAAAGACTTTGTATCACTGTAGTTGGAGGAGAGGGGTGTTGCGATCTGATATGCAGATTGAATGCTGTCATATCAATTTGCCGTGGCGTCATCGATCATGAGTGATTCGCCTATATAGGGGAAGATCTCCATACATACACACACACACTTAGTTCTGCCTTCAGTTTGATATCTCGATGCTGTGTGCTCATGAGAGATGTTTTAATTTTAACTGTTTTTTGTTTTATTATGTTAATTCTTGAATAAATTAATCCTAAAACCACTGCATTTCCGCCTCTTTAAACATGATTTTTAAGCTCCTTATCTAAGCCAGCAATTAAGAAATCAAAACAATGATAACGTTCTTATTATCATTAATATTTCAGACAAAAATACACAGTTCAGAAACATTAAATGAAACCTACTTTGACCACAAAGTTGACAAATTTCTGATACCATTGATCTAGGCTATGTTTTAATCCATTGAGATTTTTCTTCAGCTTGCACTTCTGGTCACTGTCGTCGTCATATCCTTGAGGTTGATCCATACAGTTTACTTCATGTAAGTTGCCATTCAAGAAAGTGGTATTTACATCTAACACAAACACTTGTAGAATTCTCTTGAAGTATCACCACAAGTACAAGTGGAGAGCCAAGATATTGATGACTGGTGAATATATTTCATTGTAATCCAGTCCTCCTCTTTGTATGTAGCTGCTAGCTACAAGTCGAGTGTTGTGCTTGCCATCACATTTCTTTCTGAAGACCCACTTACATGAGATTGCTTTCTTTTCTAATAAAAATGAATCTTTCTTATTCCTTTCTAATCTTTCTTATTCCTTTCTAATCTTTCTTATTCCTTTCTAATCTTATTCCTTTCTAATCTTTCTTATTCCTTTCTAATCTTTCTTATTCCTTTCTAATCTTTCTTATTCCTTTCCTGATCTTATTTATGATGTCCTTCAAAGTTCATATGTTTTTCTTGATCACGCATTTCATCTCTTCCTCCAATCGCTTGCTTCCAGGGTCATTGTTCCTCTTTCAAAAATGATTGAATATTGTTGTAGTCAAGCGTTTCTTGACAGGCAATCAATGCCATATAGGTTTCCAGGATCAGAATACTGGAACAGCAGTTTTTTTTCTCTTTTGGATCTCCTTCACTCTGGTGGGGCATGGCCGATTTCATTACTCTTTCCTTCTTCGTTGGATCACCATCACTGTCCTGAGAAGAGAGATTATTTTTCACAGTTGATCGATTGGGTCGTCTATGTTGTCACTGATGATGATAACCTGCCCTTTGCCCTTCATTGAATTTTACATTTCTGGAGACCATGATATGTTTTGTCTCTGAATCCATGAGTCAGTTTCCCATTGTATCTGACGAAGATAATTTTTTTCAATCTCTCGTCCAGTTTCTTTCTTAGAGCTGCAGGAGTTAGCATGTATGCACTGCACCCAAAAACTCGAATATTGCTTAAATCAGGATCAGACCCAAACTTCAGTTTGTACTGTGTATAGTTATGGTATTGCTTGGAATTTGATTATACGTGTACACAATAAGCTCGAATTGCTTCATCCCCCATTTGTTTTGATAAGTTGGCTTCAAAGATGAGGGTCTTTGTCCAACAAAGTTTGATTTGCTTTTTCAGCAATTCTGTTCAACATTGGAGTATAAAGAGGAGCAGGATCAATCAGGATATCATTTTCTGTTGCGTAACAAACAAGTTCATCTTTCACATATTTGCTAGCAATATCACATCTGATTTTCTTTATAGAAGTATTCAGCTTCAGAAATTTTATCAGTTCTGTAGGAATTTTTCTTTTTCAGCAATCACAGCGATCAAACCTGCATTAAAGTATGAGTGATCATCAATAAAAGTGATGAAATACTTCTCCCCCGTGTGGGTCGCTGGAGTGATCGGGCCACAAATATCATTGTGCACCATCATGATAGGCTCTTTTTCTTAGTCCTTTCCCAATCAGTTTAGCGCTTCACTTGAAAAATTTACATACTTCACAAAATAAATCTTCAACTGAAAGCCTGAGTTCTTTCACAGCTGAGTTTGATGGATGACCCGACCTTCAATGCCACATTTTTGCATTAGATTCAGCAACATACGATGAAGCTACGTGAGGAGAGAAACCACTTTCCATACTGTCCTTTTTTTGTTTAGTTGCGCTATGATGAAACTTTCATTTCACCCGAACACAGCTTTCTGAAAAGATAACCATGAATCCAGCTGCTTGAATTTGTTTCACAGACATCAGCTCACCATTGAGATCCGGAACATATTACACATTAGTCAGGGTCCAGATTTTTCCCATCACCAACAAAGTTCTATAACGATAGTTCCAATTTCTTGAATATTCAACTGTTGAGTTTTTGAGGCACAGTCAACAGTTCCATTATGTGATGTCAAAGTTGCAAACCATTCCTTCATACCACACATATGTGACGTAGCACCAGAATCCACGATGAACCTTTTATTGACAGCAACAACAACAAACATCACAGCAGCCTATTCAAACTGCTTTGCAGCAGAATCTTTACAAAATAAACAGACTTTAGTGCCAAAAAACTTTTGATAATAAAGTTCCACAACCAGATGAGAATTATTGGCTAAAAGCAGAGGAAAGCAAGTTGGAAATTCAGTTATGAAAAAGTATGATGAGGACTGCAGAAAAAATTATAGAAGTGGGGATAAAAAGAAAAAAAATTGTGGATATCGGAAGGAAAAGTGTGTTCTTGAGATATTAGAGGAAAATATATAGAAAGAACAGAAAAGAAAAAAATTAAAAAAGTTTGAGTGTCATGAGTTTTTTCTTTTTTTATTGTATGTTTATTTATTTTTTTTATTTGTGAATTTATACTTTCTATTTTTAATTCCAGCTTGGATTATGACTAGTTTTTAAGTCTCTAAGTGGATATGAGTTTTACGGAACACATAAAATTGATTTTGGATAGTAGAACCCTATCACTGGTTGAAATGTTCAAAAATTATGCGAGAACACTTTTTAAATAATCTAATTACCTCAGTTCAAAAAAAATTTCGTTTTTGATTTTGACGAAGGTGATAATGATTCTGTGTGCTGCTCCGAATTCACAGATTCCTGCTTCGAAACACAAAATTTACTGCTCAGAAAAGTGTTAACAGCAATCCCATCCCTGAATGCCTATATGTAAAAAATGGTTTTTGCTGTCAAAATCAATCCCACACTATGGGGTAAAAACAACTTTTGAAACAATTGAGCACAGTGAGTGTGGACCCAGGTTTATTTGCATGTATAGTGCGAGATTGAGGAGAGAATGTTTCATCACAGGTGCTCTGATACAAGGAAAACGGGGCAGGGGCTATAGTTGCTTGATGTTCATATATATATATATATATATATGACCCACCAGGGCATAAGCAGGGTGGGATTGCATTGAATCTTCATGAACTACTAAGGAACTCGAGGACCTCACAAAATTGCTTGGGGAAGAGGGGGGGGTGGGCTCATGTAACATATCCATAGACCCCAGTGGAGAAGTCCTTATCTAGTCATTTTCAGTGCATATTTACCATTACATGCCTTCCTGGGTCGGTCTGCATGATCGCTTGCTGGCGATTGTGGCCGATTGCTGTTGTCAGATTTTAATTGTCACAATCTTTCAATATCGCATGATTATATGTAAATTGTGCTAATCTCATTGATCATGGAGCTGATTGGTTTGTTTGATCACATGTGACTAAGAATTTCCCTTTTAATGCGGGTTGTGTGCATTCGATATTTGCTATTCACTTCCTCTTGTGCTCTCTTGCAGTTATGACCTGAACAATAGCAAAGTACTTTCAACACTTTCTGTTCCTGTGGATGTTAGTAGATAGAATGTGGTAAATCTTGCCTTAGTGATTGCTTGCCATCCTTGCTGCTGATGAACAAATGGATATAGTTTCTTCGTTAAAAATCCTTCTAATACTGCCATTGTCCTGCTTTTACTAGTGATCATAACTACCTCCATTTTCTTCTCTTCCTGAACTGATTGTGGATTGGCACGACGGCACTCTCTCTGATGGTTTTATGGTGTCTGTGGAAAGGTTATGCAGACATATGCATGCATTTCCTAGCCGTTACATGTGATTGTGGTGCTGCAGAAAGGTCGTTCCAGTGTCGAAATGGATTTCCTGATAGGTTCTAGTCGGACAGTTGTTAATTGGGTGAGATCAGTCTGGTTTACCAACTGTGATAAACTTTTTGATATTTTATTAGCTCTAAAACCTAAAAATTGTTTATGTAACTTAAAGTAACTGTAATAAATGTTTCAAGTGGAAAATTGTTATGTTTTTCTTTATTGCCATCAGCCAATGTTCTACTTTGGAAAAAAAAACAAATGAAATAAACCAGAAATGCAACTAGTTTTTTTGGTGCATGTTTGGTGCAGACATTCCAACAATAAATAATAAATCCTGCAGAATGATACCTTCAGTCCCCCAAGCATTATTGTATAAAATTTTCATTTGTACGTTTAATATTTTGGATAAATTAGTGAACCTATTATTGGTTGTGAATGCTTTTAAGCATGATGTAAACTAATGATTTCTTTCACCTAAAAAATTTCATTTGATATTAATGAAATATTTCAAATCTTTTTTGCATTCAAGTGGAGAAGCAATAAGTAATTGCTTTGCTTGGTTGGCTATACTAGCTTAATATTTCCTTATCAAATTATGGGGTGCGTATTCAAGAGTTCTTTTTTGAAACAGTGGCTTCTTGGTTCAATTTATTATATATTGAGGTTTCAGGTATTTTTAAAACCGACATGTTTTTATGAACTAGTCTTCTGATCCAAACAAAATACCATTTTCATAACTGCCAAGTCTCTCAAATTTGTGCTCCATCTCCTGGATTCACAAAATTTCTTATATCTACTGAAGTTTGACCTGAGAAAACGGAAAGAGATGGAAGCAAGTGAGGAGAGAAAACGGAAAGAGATGGAAGCAAGTGAGGAGAGAAAACGGAAAGAGATGGAAGCAAGTGAGGAGAGAAAACGGAAAGAGATGGAAGCTAGTGAGGAGAGACGAATGGAGTTTGAACTCAGAAAAATGCAACTAGAAAATGAAAGGATTCGCATCAGCGCGGCAGGTGAATCCCCGATTAACTCAAGGCCAAGGCTAGAGCTACAGAACATTTTGCAAAAGTTCGATCCGAAGAGCAACGAGATCAGCCTCTACCTGGTGCTGTTTGAAAGACAAGCGGAAAGAGCCGAAATAAAAAGGGAACTTTGGGTTTCATATCTGATTGGACTATTACCTTATGATGTGGCGCAAGTTATTGCTAGAGAAAATGAAGAGACAACAGATGACTATGACCAAGTCAAATCCATTTTGCTTAAGAGATATAAGCTTACTCCCGAGAGGTTTCGACAGATGTTCACGAAGCACAGTAAACGATCGGAAGCAATGTGGTGTGATTTTGCTTATGAACTCAGAAACTTCTTCACTGAATGGATCCGAGGCCTGGAGATTACCACGGTTGAAGAACTGTCTGATTTGATTATTACGGATCAGATAAAACGCAAAGTACCGTCAGAGATTCGAGATCATTTTATTGACAAGTGGTCTCAATTCAAGTGACCCGACATCCTTGCTAATAAGTTGGATGACTATGAGAACGTCAGGGCAGATATCGGCGAGGATAAGAAAGCTTTCTACGGAGAATAAAAGTCATTGTTACAGCAACAACACTTCAGTTATAGAGAGGGACGAGGAACATCAACAAGAACAGCATATCAACCACCAACTCAGAAATATCATAGCAATAAGGACTGGAACAAGACCGAAAACACGATTATCAGAAAAACCCCAAAGGAGTGTTACATCTGTGGACTGAACCATTTCGCTCGAGATTGTGACCGAAGATATAAGGCTAACACAAAAGAGAAATCGGAAGATAATGTGTTGATCGCAGAAATTCGATCGGAATTATTTAATTCCAGTGAATCGAATCTGGATTTGAACCATTTACGTTATGCTGATATTTGTGTAGACGATAGAAAAATCAGAAGCTTAGTGGATTCTGGTTGTCAAATCCCAGTGATTCATTCTGACTGTATACAGGGACCAATAACTAAGAAAGGCAAAATCATCTTAGCGAGTGCATTTGGAGAAAGAGTTGAAGCATCCCTTGTGAATATCAGTGCTTCGCTGGAAATAGGAAATAACGAAGATTTTTGTAAACCTGTTGAAATTCTCGCTGCAGTAACAGATAAAATTCGAGAACAATGCATTATTCCACCAAACGTACATGGACTACTTTGTGAGGCCGCAGACACCAAAGAAGGGCGATTGTCCTTCCCCACTATAAGGGAATATCACAAGCCTCCTGCGACAGAGCGAAGGGAGAAGGGCGTGAGTGTGAATATTGAAGAGGACAAGATGTCATCTCTACCCGAGGACAAATACAAAAGACAGACTGAGCTGATGGATGACCTGACTGAGCATTTTGACACCACCAAAATCTGAGAAACCAAACGCGAGAAGGTTGGAGAAACTCGCCATCTCAATACAACCAAGAGC